>NW_009220511.1:8938-13883 GCF_000690835.1 Fulmarus glacialis | reverse complement strand
ATTTCTCCAAATGGCTTTACGTTGTGGTCGGCGAGTGCTTTGCATCCCCGATGAACAAAGCAAATGTTTGAATTCTCGAAGAAGGAAAAGGTCTTCCCGCTCCGGTGCGACTGGCTTCCTACCACTGCAAACAGGACGTTTCATTTTAGTGCCCCTTCGCTCATAAAGCAAACACAGCTCCTGTTGGGCTGGCGAAACATTCTCCCCTAAAGAGTCTTTTCTCCCATGAATAAGCTGTTGGAATCTAATTAAACTGCAAACAGAGATTCGCGCCTTCCCACAGTCCGGGTTTATAATATCCCCCAGACAGTGGTGATTTTAACTTACTCCTCCAGTGTTGTGTTATTGCCAAGTGTGGGCAAAAAAATAATAACTGTGGTGCTGCCTGCCAGGAGAGCTGGTTTTCCTTCAGGATGCACCAATGCAATGAAGAGGAAAATCACCTAGGAAAGCTGAGTGTGTCCCTCCGGTTTGCTAAAGGATGCTCCTAAATCGCACTCTCGGGACACAGCCTCCCAAATCGGTGGAAGAGGAGCACTGAGCTGGAGGAACTGCTCCCAGGTGAAGCTGCGGCTCCCCGAAAACTGGGAGAAATTCAGGTTTGAATTGCACAGCTGAGTGCCGTGGAGGGAGGATGCTCAGCCAGAGCAAGCCCTAAGGGAAGCCTGAGGGACAAAATCTTTAGTCCCCAACACCAAGTCAGTTGTTAAAGTGAGACTGAGCTTTTTAATGCTAGGATGGATGAAGGAGGAGATATATTTCAACCAGGGCCTCTGCGTTTCCAGCAGCCCTGGGAGCAGAGGCTGCCTGGGTGACCATAGAGGGGTCCGGGCCGGTGGCTGAGTGCTCTTCCCGCATCTGGATGCTCCTAGACCACTCGATGGCAGCATTGCCTAAAAATGCAAGAAGAGGAATGGGCGAGCAGCCTGCTGGGGCTGGGGAAGGCTCGCTGGTGATGGCATTTCCAATTCCTCCCCCCCTCGCCAGGTTGTTTTGGGGCATTGCTATAAATTTGGTAAAAGGCGAACCCCAAAAGAGGGGACACTCTGGCAGGTGGGGACAACATTAGCAGCCATCTCAGCCCACCCCAGCAAATCCTTTCCCACCCCAGCAAACCCTTTTCCACTCCTTCCATCCCCAAATTGCTCTAAGCTGGTAGCATCACCCCAAGGATCACTGCAGGGCTGAGAGAGAGCACATCCCTGCCTCCTGCCTCAGTTTCCCCATTAAGAAAAAGGGGGCAATGCCTTTGCACACTCCTGTTGAAAAGAACTGGCTATTTTTCTCCTGTGCTGCTGCTGTGCAAGGAATTGAAATGCAGCCTGGTATCTTGACCAAAGCAGTCTCTGGAAGGGGCGTGTGTGTATCGGCATGTTTAGGCTGCTGAACGTTGGGTAGTCTGGAGGGGATTTCACCCAAAGGGTACATTTTCTTTCTTTTGGAAGAGATTGCATTAAAAAGAAAAAAAAAAAATCAATCCTAGGACGGAAACCTGCATGAGGGAGAACAGATGTATTTATTGCTTGGCAAAACCAAACAGATTATTGCAAGCTTTTGACAACTAATTAATGCTTGCGGGTTCCCGTGAAGATGCCAGTGCTATTCTGGGCGTGAATGCACTGGGCTCTTCCAACAAGCCCCCTCCTTCCTTTCCCTGGGGACACGCGTATACCTCCATGTATATCATCAGCCCTTTCAGAGCACAGAGAAAGGCTTTGTAACTGGCAGCTGGAGAAAGCCTTGCCTTTTCCTGTTGTGTTTTCCAGAAGGACAGGAACCTCTTATGCTATAGGTTTCCCAGCAGAGTCCCCGGGGCCGGCGGAATATCAAATGCATACAAAGCGTGGTTGGCTGGGAGGAAAAACTGGCTTTGTCCTTCAGGGAACCATCAGAGGTGGTGTTTTTCCAGCTTCTGAGGTTCTGGCTCCTCCATCCACCCTGGCCAGGGGCTTGGACCCCATCTCCCCATTGCATAAAGCTGGATGCGAGCAACACCAGGAACAGGTTCAAGATTTGCCACCTCCCCAAAATGTGGCTGCAGGTCCTAAACAACAAATATCCTTTGCAAGCTGCCAGCAGAGGTGTTTGCATGGCTTCTTGCTTGGGTAAAATAAGTGCAGGTGGATCAAGCTGTGCTTTAAATTTGGGTATGGCACCAGTGGGGGATAGCAGCTTGCACCCAGCAAGGCAATAATGTCTTTTCCTAAAAAGCCCCCAGGTTTCCCCGCTTCTGAATCCAGAAGGGAACATCTGCCCTGGTGTATCCCTCAAGCAGAGCAGGGAAGCAGCTTGTCCTTGTGCCCCTGTGCATGCAGAAGAGCCAGGGAGGAGCCGCACAAGCCATTTTCCACAGCACTGAGCAGTGCTTGGATGCTTGGCTATCCATCAGCAGAAATAACTCACTTTGCCAAGCTGCTCCTCATGATTAATTTGGAAATCATATAGTCTAAAAGCCCCAGAAACAAGCTGCCTCCTGCAAGATGGGTTGCACAAGTGTGTTTGCAAGTGCACGCTTCTCCAAGCTCCCCACCTTCCCCTGTGCTTTGAATTGAGCACAGCTGAGCTCCTCTTTGGAGGTTGCATTTTGCAGGTGGTTGGTATTTCCCAGGTTGGGGTGGTTTGTTAATTATTGAGTGCTCTTCCTGCTCCCAGGTAGCTTTGTGCTGTAGGTCTTTGTGCTTTGGAGAACTCAAAAGCAGGGTGGATGAAGGTTGCGTAGCTCTAAGCTGTGGTGTCTTTGCTAAATGTAAGTTTGCTTTATTTTTTTTTTAGTAGGAGGGGGGTGCAGCCCCCTTGTTGGAGTGGCCTGAGATGGGGTTTATTACCCTGGGGAGGAAGCCTGTGCTGTGGAAGGGATGCTGGGTGTTGAAGATCCTCTGTTTAGGGCAGTGCTGCAGTGGTATGAAATCTTTGCAAAGCCTTTTAGAGCATTTGTTTTTTAAATTTCCTGACCTTGCAGAAGGAGTGTGTTAAATGGTTTCCTTAGAAATGAGGTTTCTGAGGATGTTTTGGTTGATTGTCTGCTCTGTAAGTCACCTCCTGCCCCAGCAAGGGCTGTGTTATGTGGTGGCAATCAGCAATGTAACTCCTAAGCTGGTGAATAAGGGAGTGCTGTGTGCTTGCTGTATGCTGGTGCGAACTTTTGTAGCTCGCTAGACTAAGAGAGCTCTTAATATGGATTTTAGCTCATATATGAGCTAAAAAGTGCCTAAAACTGTTGCATTGCAGCGTCCCTGTTGCAATAGGGTTCTTGTGCAACTGCAGCAGCTCTGAGCTATAGAAGCAAGACAAGAAGGAGGATAAACTGGGGGGGTTCTCGCAGCTCTGCATCACTGTGGAACACTGAGGCTGTAGGTAGTGATGGGCAAAACCCCCTGAATCGTGCTTGAGATTTGTATAGCCACCAAAATCACAGCCTTAAGTCATGTAGCAATGGGGGAATGGCCAGCAGAGAGAGTTGTGAATTTGGGGAGATGTGGTTTGGTAAGAAAATATGCCGGGGAGCCTGAGATCTACCTCAGGTTAAGTGACTTGGGACAGAGTTTTAAAATCCTGCCTTATAATTAAGTCAAGTGCTGTGTAAGATACTGCTGCGATTCCGAAGCTGCCTGCAGCGGCAATGAGCTGCTGGAGGAGTCCTCAATTTTGGAGTGCGAGAGGAGAAAATAACTAGGATTATACAAAAAAAAAAAAAAAAAAGCAAAACCCACACTAGCAAAATAAAATGCAGGGATTTGTTTGCTGCAAAGCAATATATGACACCAAGATAAGCAGGGGAAGGAAAATGCTGATCTAGGAGGGGCTGATAGCAGGTTCCTGAAGGAGCCATCCCAAACTTCTAGTGATGGGTTTGATTTAGCATCCGGCTGTGAATGCTGAAATATCCTCTGCCTGGGCAGAGGCTGCTGAGCAGGTCTCTCCTGGCTGTAGGCAATTATTTGCTGATTTAATCCAGCTTGTGTTAGTTTTGCTGTTTACTTTAAATGCGGATTCTCACCAGAAACACTTGACTTGACCTGAAGTGTTTGCTGCTGAAATTTCTTTTCAATATAACTTCCTACCTCCCTGAAAAATGCCTCGGGGGGGTTCATTGCAGGGTTCATTCCTCTCCATCCCCTCACTTGCTTTCTTTATTCTCCGTGTTAGGTGGAAGAAGGCTCAAACTAGGCTTAGCTTTGACTATTATTTTAGGCTTGGCGTGCGCAACCTAAGCAAGTGCTTTGGATGTGTGGGGGAATAACCTGTCTTTGTGTTCTTCAAAAGCCTTTGTGGAAGTTCAAAAAAGCCTTTTCCCCTGCCTCAGGCAAAATGTCTCTGCTTTGAACTTCGGAGCTGGCAGTGCAGCAATTTGAGGGTCTGCACGGCTCAGACTGTAGGCAGGATTTAGGACATAAAGCCTTTAGCCCGTACCCAGGGGTAGCTGCTACCTGCCCTGCCCCAAAGGTCCTGGATCTTTTTTTTGAAGCCTAACTGCCCAACAGTTATTACTAGGATGGGGTGAGCCTGGACCAGCCGTGACCTCTTGCAAGAAGAGCTGATGGAGGGGCAATATGCAATTTGTCTCTTACTGGTGAGCTGCAGAGAGGAAGGACCAGGAGAGGGAAGGGTTGCCCCTCGCTTCTCTGTGTCAGCTGGTGACACTGCTTGATGAGGAGGGAAAAAAAAAATAACTGCCCAACAGTTATTACTAGGATGGGGTGAGCCTGGACCAGCCGTGACCTCTTGCAAGAAGAGCTGATGGAGGGGCAATATGCAATTTGTCTCTTACTGGTGAGCTGCAGAGAGGAAGGACCAGGAGAGGGAAGGGTTGCCCCTCGCTTCTCTGTGTCAGCTGGTGACACTGCTTGATGAGGAGGGAAAAAAAAAATGGATCAAAAATAGCCTGTGTGCAGGTTTAAGGAGTGAAGAAGGTGGAGCAGGTGCTGCTTTGGCAGATGCCCAAGCG
>NW_009220511.1:6027-8918 GCF_000690835.1 Fulmarus glacialis | reverse complement strand
ACTGGCCAGCTCCTTCCTGGATCTTTTGCCCCAAATAGAAAGAGCAATTCCCCCTGGAAAGGAGAGGCGGAGCCAGTGTTTGCATTGCCCTGAGTGCCGGGCTCCTCTAGGCAGGTTGTACTTCTTACCGGCAGCTTGCTCCTTAATTTCTCCCTCCTTTTTCAGAGCCTACTGCTGCTCTTTGACACATCTTCAGCCCGAAATTGCTGAAGCCTGCTGCAGGTGTCCTAGAAATGCTCCCGGCCTTGCAAGGGGTGGCTGGTGGTAAAGCAAAGTGTGCAAAACCTGGCTGTGGGCATCCCAGAGCAGACCTGGCTTGGAGGTGTTTTTCAACCCTAGGGGAGATGCATTTCCTCCTCTTTTTCCCCAAAAAATCTTCTGGGAAGTGATAGCTTTGGGCTTGTCCCACCTCTGTGTTGTTGCACTTGAAACATGGGTTTGACTTTGCCTCTCCAGCTGGGTGCACCCCTGGGAAATGGCCTGCAGTGATGGGCAAGACCCTCTTGGGTTGTAACCATGGGGGTTTTGGATTTAGCCTCTGTCACAGGATTGACCTGTCACCGCAGCTGTGACATGGAGAGGTGAGGAGCCTTGGGTGACCAATGCAGTAGATGAAACCAGACTTGGTGTCTTCTGACCCTGCCGTCTCTGGGCTCTTTGTGGTTGTCTTCCTCTTAGATGTTTTCCAATGGTGTTGGATTCTGCTTGCTCTCTGTTTTGCATCCGAAAGCTGAGAACTGCAGGCTTTTTGGATGACTTAAACATCCCTGTGTTCTCTCACCTCTTCCTCCCCCTCCACCCAGGTTTCCACGGTGAGGCCAACCTCAAATGCAGCACAGGGGTAGCTCCTCCAGGTTTGCTGCTCCAGAAGTATGTGTCACCTTTTCCATGGGAGAACAGTCTAAGGGGCCTTGAAGGACCCATTCAGATGTACATCATTAGACTGATGGGCTGAATGATAATGTGATTGATGGTGTCCAGCTCCAGTCCAGCTTTTCCTTGTGAGGATTGCAAACCATTTGGGTGGGAAAGGCACTGGAGGTCTCAAAGCTGGGCTGCTTAAATGCACTTGCTCAGGTCCATGTCTCAGTGGCTTTGAGCGTCTCCAAGGATGGCAGTTCCCCACCACTCTGGGTCCCTGTTTGAGCACCCTCATGCTATTGGGCTGGGAAAATTAACAATATCCTGTTGGACTTTCCAGTTTGCAACCAACCTGCCTGCCAACTCATCATGACACCCAAGGGTTGCTTCTGGGCTGGGAAATTTGTGCAGCAGCCCATTGCCAGCCCAAAGTGTTGTGTTTTAGCAGGAAACCTGCCTGCAAAGCTTTGAAGCAGGTCACAGGGATGAAGGGCTCAGCCAGAGACTGGCGGTTTGTATGGGGAGAGGAAAGCTGCGGAGAAAAAAAGCTTTTTTTTATCTAGCTGGAAGTGGTAACAGCAGCACCTAGCCCAACACCATGGAGCTGGGGTGGCACGAGGAGGTCAGTTGAGAGCAAACGCTTGCAAATACTAAATAAAAATAGTTCAATGCAAGTCTTGTGGCTCGCTAGTAGCTTGGCTATGGTGACTCTTGTAAACCGGGAGAATTTAACATGGGCTTGTAAAGTTTATTAATACTTCATGCCTGGGGCTGGTGAGCCCTGGCAAACTTGACCCAGATGATGGTTGCAGAGGAATTTGTTTTCCAAACACCTCTTGCAGCTTCAGTTATTGCTTGCCATGTAAAAAAAAAAATGGCAGTGATGCTATCTTCGTGATATTTGTGGACACAGATGATCATGTCCTCCAGTAAAATCCTCTTTGCTAGCTCTCCCTAGCTGTCAATGAATTAATGAGCTGGGCCCTAGACCAAGCAGTAGCTAATTAAACTATTTTCAATTCCCAGAACCTCTTAATTCATCCTCTTTGCAAGGATGCAATATTAAGTGAGATTCAGATCGGCTTTTGCCAGAGGACTCGAGAGAGATGTTTCCTCGCAGAAGGCTATTTCCATATGAAACTTCAACCTTCTGACCCCAGGGGCTGGAGAGAGCGAGCTGTGCAAATAAAAGCAGCAAGAGATGCTTTTAGCTGAGGAATACAACTCTCTCTCGTGGCCTTTTTGTATGCAAACCACTGACTCTTGTTTTAATGGCTTTTTTTTTTGTGGTTTAATTGGTTTTGTTCTACCCCAAAATAACTGCAAAAAGCCTTTCTTCCACAGCAGATCCATTGCCCACGTGTATTTTGTCTCCAGCTCACTTGCCTGGCTGGGGTTTCTTGCTGTTATTTCATGCTGGAAATACTGAAGCTGCTGGGAAACAATCTTCCAGGAGATAAAGTGGGTTTTTTATGCTGAGCTGTTAGGAAAGGGATGTTTGCTGTGTACATCCTCGGTATTGGAGGCAATAGGGGATCTGAGGATGTGCGTGGGAAGGATGCCGTCCTGAAATTAAGGCTAAACATCCTCAAAAGAGATGCAGGGGCTCACCGGAGCTTTGGGTGGGTTTGTGTTATGGAGCCTTTAACTGCAAAGACGACGGGGCTGGAAGCGTAGCTCTGTGCTGTCACGAATTTGGAGTGTAGCAAAAGGTACATGTGGATTGGAGAGCCCTTGTCTTCAGCTGAGCCTTAAGTGGATAAATTGTAAAGAAAACTTGCCCAAAGTGTTATAGCATGAGCTAAAATGCATCTTGCTCTCTAGCCGGTTCCAAAAAAAGCGGTTAATCTATTTTAGCCTTCTTTTCCCCCTCCCAAAATGCAATTTGTGCTAATCGCCATAAATAACTCCAGCCTGAAATTTGGTTGATACTGTGTAAGCTAGGGATGTGTTGACCAAATTGAATGAGAGATGAGCCATCGGTTTGAGTATGAAAACTCTTGTGTTTAAGCTCCAAAGTAAAGAGGGAA
>NW_009220511.1:0-5994 GCF_000690835.1 Fulmarus glacialis | reverse complement strand
GGCTGACAGGGAGAGAGGAATTAGCGCTTGACTTGGCGATATGAAAAGGTGAGGAGCCGCTGCAGGGCAGAAATGTGCCTCGAGGAAGAAAAATCAAGTGGACTTTTTGCTACTGGAAATTAAATTGTGGGGGTTTTTCTTTCTTTTTTTTTTTGTCCCCCCTTTTCAAAATCATTTCTTGGAAGACATAAGGGAATTGAGGTGATGCTCTGAAGGCAGAAGGGTCTGGTGCAGTAAATGAATTAAGGAAAAAGATATGCAGCTTGTACCAATGTTTGCCGCTATTTAATTAAAGGTACAAAGCAGTGCTCAGTGGCTGGGGGGGACAGGTCTGCTCCTGATGCTCTACAGCTGCTTGTTTCTGGCGTCTAGAGCCATGTGTGCTGTTGTCTCTGTGCCGCCTGCCTCAATTATTTACTATTTCGTGCTGAGAGCTGGGAGGAAACGCTTTTGGAGTACAAAGTTTCATGCAACAGCCAAATAAGTGCACGATGTCCATGGACGTGGGGGATTTGGGGTGAAAAGGGTTAAGGATCGCTCGGTGGCACGGGGTGCACGAGATGCTGCTCTTGGCATGTTCCTGCAGGCTTTGCTGTTGTTGCCGTTGCCTGCTGAGAAAGGCTTTTTTGGAGGTTACAATATAGCGTGCTCCGAGTGCCAAACTTGCAGCGTTTTGGGCATTTAAAGCATACTAAGCAGCCCGATGGCTTTTGTTGTGTTTGGCACCCGATTAAGCTGCGCTTAACCCAAGTGATCCTGGGCTGGGTATAAGGCAAGGCTGACCTTATCCTGTTGGCATTGAGCCACCTGAAGGAACAAATCCGGTTAAAATGGGGTTCGTTTGGGTACGTCAGGCTGCTGGTGCAAATTTTTTTGGCAAATTAGCCAGCCTCCTTGTAGGAAGGAGTTGATAGAATTAAGGAAAGAATAAGAAATGCACGACATGATAATTTTTATTTGCTAGCCCCATTCCAGCTTCTCTGTGAAGGAGAGACATCTCTGCAAATCCTTTTTTTCCCCCCCCTGCTCTCTTCTTGCAACCTGTGGGCATTCTTTGAGATGGGAACTTTTAGGACCTGATCTCGTCTTGAATTCAATAACTTGTAAAGGGTTGGGGGGCGGGGGGGAAGCCCTTATTGCTGGAAGCAGCCTCTCAACCAAAGCTGCAGGATGCAGGAGCCCAAAGGTTCAGGTACTCTTGCTGGAGGTGGACGCAGCTGTTAAATCTCTGCTTCTAATCTCTCTATTTAATCTCTCTGCTTTTAATCTCTCTTCCTCCCCCCCCCGCCCCCCCCGAGAGCTCTTTTGATAGGAAGGTGTCAGGTCCTTTTGAAAAGCTTGAAGCATCACCGGACACAACCTCTGTGCCGATGTGCAGCAGCACTGGAGACCAAAGAGAAGATGAAAATTTCTTTTTTTTTTTTTTGTACTTAAAAAGAAATATCAGGTCCTGTGGTCTTGGCAGCAAGAGCTATGGCAATGCAATCCCAGGCTGAGAATGGGTTTATTGATGTTTTCCCTGTACCAAATGCCCAGGCCATGTCGGAGAGCGTGTGGTGGGGAGGGTGATCTGCGGGATTTTGGGGGGATTGCTACAGCTTTAGCAAAGCTGCTCTTAATTTCTAGGAAAAGTACTTCTGAGGTCACTCAGCAGCTGTTTTAACCCTCTGCTGAGGCAGAGGAGGAGCAACAGACCTGAAGACGACCTGGGGAGGAAGACTTAATGGGTGCAAAAGCAGGATGTGGTGCAAGCTCATCTTCTGTAATGATGGCATTTTTATCGGGACATCACCTCATCTTGCAAATTCCTGCCTCCAGCATTGATGGAAGGAAAAACCTCTCTGGTTTGGCTTCAGCCCCTTCGGCAGTTGGCTTGCAGCACGCAAAGAAACAGCCACGCGCCTCCGCTGCTCTTCTGCTCGCTGTAATTCTTTGTAACAGCAAGAGTGCTGTGCGTTTCCAAGTGTTGGCCTTTTATTTATTAAATGACGGCTTTATTTCGACCTGGCAACGTCTGCCAAAAGTGCTCTAAATGAAGAGCGGAGATTATCTGTAACGCAAACAGTCCTGCTCTGGAGGCTGGGCGCAAATGAAATGAAGTTGGTTAAATTGGATGATTGCTCTAAGCAATTTAAACCCGAATACATCTTGCTGGGGTTGCCTCTCTTCTTTCCTCCTCTTGGTTTTTTGGGTGTTGACTTGTGTGTTTGCAAGCCTGTGCCCTAAGATATTGTTTGTTTATGAGTAATTAAAAGCTTGTTAGGGGATGTGCCTCGCCATAGCTCATTACTGTGGTGTTGGAGGGGTGGAGAGGAAACAGCATGGAGCTGGTGGGAGGATGCGGAGTCTCCTGGCCTTGCTGTAAGGGAAATGTAGAGAAAATTTGGGGGGGGATTTTGGCATCTGGGCTCTGTGCAAATCTCTGCCTCCATGCACACCTTCCCTGAACAGTTTGCGGCTCGGTTCCTAGAAATCCAGCGATTGCATGGCATGCTTTGAGCATAGCAACCATTGCTTGAGACGAGTAGGAATGTTTTGGGTGTTAAGCTGGACAGGGTTTGCTCACTGCTGGCCGGCATCCTGCCTGGAGCGTGCCGGCCCTGAATTCCCATAGAAAACTCCTGGGCTAGTTACGGCTTCCTGCAGTGTGACTGGTTTTTTATGGGTGTGCCAAAAAACCAGGGTTATAAATAGTTGACTGGTGCAACTAAAGCCTGGGATTCCCTCCTTAAAAGCATTTCCTAAGGGCGTTTGAGAAATTGCCAACTTTTAAATGTGCTGGGTGTTGTCAGACAAGTGCTGTTATTTCCAGGCGGGTTGTGCTTTAATGTACTTTGCTCTTAAAAGAGAAGGTCCTTGTTTTATTCCAAAGGGAAGTAGTGCTGAGATGCTGTCCTTGGAGATCCTGGCTGCAGGCTTGGGGACAGCAGAGATACCTGTTTGCATTTTCCACTTACTTCTTTTAGGGTTGTAACGAGCCCAAGAAATGAGACTGTGTCTTTGGTGGAAGCTTCTGGCCAGCATGGATGGAAGAAAAATGGCTTTAAGCCACAAATTTGCTGTTCTGGGGGAGAAAAGGTAAAATAAACCTTGTGCCCTGGAAATCTTTATGGCTTGCATGTGACTTTACACCCCATCATTGCAAAATCTTGCAGAGGGAATGCTGCGGTGGCTTGTACGCTGCTGCGTCAGGGCGGGGTGATGGCAAAGGGGACCTGCCAGCACCTAGATGCCATCCCAGGAGTGTGCGGGCTTTGCCTCCTCTCCCTCAGTGCATGCTGCTGGAGGAAGGGCTTGATTAGATAATTGTATCATGAGCAGCTCCAACAACTGTCAGGATGGATAAAGCTCCTGAAGGCAAGAGATAGAAAAGGCTTTAATTATTGCCATGGTTTTCGAACCTAGGAAAGGCTACTGGGATGGGTAAGGATCGAAGGAGAGGTGTAAACGGCTGGAGGAGGGAGGCGGTGGGGGGGGTTAGGGTTGATTTGTAGGCAAACGCAGTCATCTTTTTATGTTTTCCACTTAAATTTTGACTTCTGAGGAAGCGCAAGTGGCGGATGTTGCATTGATGTTCGGATCCCTCGATGCTGTGCTGGGGTTTTGGGCCAGCAGAGCTGCTCTGTCCTTGGCCAAAACTGCCTTTTATTTCCTTCGTATGTGATTGGGTTTGGTTTTTTTTAATTGGGTTCCTCCTTGTGGCTGCTGGTTTTCCTGCAACAGATGAGTCATTTGTGCAATGAGTTCAAACTGAGACCGGTGCTGGAAAAAGTACATTTAGGGCAAAATATCATTGTAAAGGGAAATGACCGCTGGACCGCCTGATCCAGCACCTGTTCAGGATTAGGCAGGGATGCTAGAATTAATGCCAATCCTTATTTTTCTTTTGGAAAAGAGGTTTTTGTCATGCCAGGCATCTCGTACACAGAGCCGCCCTCGCAGCTGCGCAGCGCTGAGCTCAGCGGCTGTGTTTTATCCGGCAAGGTTTGATTAGTGCTGACATAGATGACTTGCAGCTCTAATTAATCTTAGTAGCTGGAGTTTTTGTCTGGCTGGTCATTAATGGCAATTAATACTCGCCTTGGGTACGTTTGATGGCATTCCCCCACAGATAAACCTCTGTTTAACGCTAAAGAGTATTTTTCTATCTAGAACCCACTTTTCTTATTGGTGATTTAATCTCTGGCAATATGGCTAAACATATGTTCGGTGTGTTTGTCCAGAGGCTTATCAGGATTTGACGTCTCTTGGCTCATGCAAGAACTAGGAATTTATAAAACCTTCAGTGTTTTTGTTATTCAAAAGCCCGAATAGAGGAGGCGGCTCTTGGTACGGGTGCTATCGATCCATACTGGGTTGCAATGGGGAATGCTGGTGGAAAGGCTGCTTGGGTGACTTGTGTTGTGTTCAGCATTTCTGCCTCGGATAGTAAATGTTTCTGAAGCTCTGTCTGCAAGTTATTTAGTCCATAATTTCCCAGCTGCGTGAGGTCTGTACTTGCATCGATCAAGTGAGCATCGCCAGCTGCCGCGGGGATACAGAGCAGTGAAGCTATTGCTAAAGCAGCTGGTGCAATTGTTTTGGTGTGTAAGAGGAAAAAAGTCCTAAAGAAATGAAATGTAGTTTAATATTTTGAGGCTGAAATTCAGATCTGGGTGATATTCGAGTGTTAAGGGGAGGAGTAAGGCTGGAAGGTTGTTCCAGCTCTTGGCACTCCCACCTTTAGGTGTGGAAGGTGCAAAGGTTTGGGGTCAGCAGGACTGTTGTCAATAGGATAAATAGTGATTTTTTTTTTTTTTTTTCTCCCCCCCCCCAATTTAATCGCTCATGCGTTATCCTCTGGCACAGTCCCTCTGCAGCCTGTGTGAGCCCACCCAACCACCTCTGCAGAAGGGCAGTGGAGACCAAGTGCTTCTCTCCTGCATGAACTTCAATCTGCAATAGGAACCGGTGCCCTTTGGAAACCTTCTGCTAGCAAGCAGCTGAATTAAACTTGTTGATGCTGAAAAAATGGTTTAAAAATAGCAAATCAATGCAATTTGGGGGGGGGCTTTTCCTTCCTTGGAGCCAGTGCAGGACGGAGGCTGTAGGAAGGTGACTTTCAAGCGAGTATGATTATTTTTAGCAATAAACTATTCAGTACAAATTTCCTCACACTTGGCCTGAAAATATCTTGTAGCATGACTGACACATCTAAGGAAGTGGCAACCGAGGGATTAAAAAAAAGGTATGCATTTACTGTGGAGAAATTGGAGTTGGCTGTTAACCTACGCTCTGTGGATTCATGTGCTTTCTGCTCTCCCAAGGACGTGAGCAGTGGTAACACAACATAGTTGTTTATCTGGGGCTTGGGTACATGCAAATATGCCTTTATGTGTCCCCTTAGAGCTTCCCATTTATTTTTGGGGCTCCAAAATTTATGTGAACAGCACTAAATAGGAGTTAAAAGGCGCTGAAAAGTGAGATGGTCCTTTATTGCGCCTTTTTTTTTTTTCATGCTTTGCTGTCTTTGAGCAGGTTTTCGTCTGTGACCACCAGCAAAAGCAACATTTTGAAGGTGCAATAAATTTTTTCCATTTATTTGGCCAACAGAGATTCTCTTATTTCCCCTGATTTATTTTTCTTTCTGCTCCCACACACAGAGAGATGTTATGACACATTTCTGGCTGTAAGTCCTTTCTCTTGCCAGGATATCAAATGAGCGGATCCTGCACCTGCTTGGTGCAAAGAGGAGCTGTTGGGAGCTGGTATCGCCTGGCTTTGTGCTGGCTTTTAACAACGTGTGCGGAGAGAAACAGCGACTTTGGCAGAAAAGCATCACACCAAGATTATGATCTTGAGACGAGGTGGTGGCCGGTAACACCTATAGGTCCATGGCATGCAGAGCTTTTGGGTCTGTGGGTAAAGTCTGGCTTATTTGATTTATAAGCCTTTCACACTTGCAACTTGTACCAAAATATGTGTTCCTCAGGGCTCAGTTTTGGGGGCCAGTCC
>NW_009220510.1:0-203 GCF_000690835.1 Fulmarus glacialis | reverse complement strand
GCCCAGCACGCTCCGCTCCTCCACCACATCCCTGCTCCCCGCAACCGAGCTGAGCTCAGGGTACCACGAGGTGAAATATGCGGGCAGGGGCCGTGGAGAGGGGGCTTTGTCCCAACCTCATGTGGCATCCATCCCCCGGGGAGAGCACGAAGGCAAGAAGAGGAACCGTGCCCTTACCCTGGGGCAGGAAAGACGATCAAGAA
>NW_009220509.1:18727-19052 GCF_000690835.1 Fulmarus glacialis | reverse complement strand
GCACCAGAGACTGCAGTGTGTGCTTAATACATAGCCTCTCGGAATCTGTGGGTTTGTTTTTTTTTTAAAGAAACCTTTCTGAAACCTTGTGCCTCTGGATTGTAACAACTGTAAATATTTGTTTGGAGGGAGGTGAGTGAGGGAAAACTCTTTGTTTCGGTTGTTTGTTCTGTGGTGATCCTTTTTCTTTACCTGGGGGGGTGCAACCGCTGCCACTTCCTGGGGGAAGAACGAGAGGTATCAGCTCCACGCTTTTAAAGAGATTGGCCCTTTTCCTTAGAGCCGGACGGGCCTGAAGCATCTCTGAGCACCTCTTGGCCGGGGC
>NW_009220509.1:0-18700 GCF_000690835.1 Fulmarus glacialis | reverse complement strand
CAGAGGACAGGCTGGTGGCAGTGGCCTCTCCAGCGTCCGAGGCTTCGCTGCGCGGTCCATTTCTCTGTGGCTATCGGGGGCGATCGCTGCTTGTGTAACGCAGGTACCTGTTCCAACAGGAACTGCACTGAAACATTTTTCTCCTCCCCAATCCTCTCGCCGTTCGTGTTGTGTATTACCAACCGACTGTCAGAAGGTAATAACTTTGTGCATGCAGATCTGGACTTGTTAGCTACAGAAAATGGCTTTAAACCCCACTAGGGCAGTAGGTTAGGGGTGTATTTGCGAGTCCTGTTGAATCTGGTAATACAAATAACAGGAACTGCACTGAAACATTTTTCTCCTCCCCAATCCTCTCGCCGTTCGTGTTGTGTATTACCAACCGACTGTCAGAAGGTAATAACTTTGTGCATGCAGATCTGGACTTGTTAGCTACAGAAAATGGCTTTAAACCCCACTAGGGCAGTAGGTTAGGGGTGTATTTGCGAGTCCTGTTGAATCTGGTAATACAAATGCGCTTTAGGCGAGAGTGGCTGGGCTTGGTTTTAACCTAAAGTAAAATTCAGCCTTAGGAAGGTGTTTCAGCTTTTCTGTGATAAATGGCACAGCCAGGCCAAATGAGACTCATCGCACGTCTGCTTTCAGACTTTCACTTAGCATTTTATATACAGCTGGTGTTTATTAAAAAAAAAATAAAATAAACAGGAAAGAGCCCGTTGACTGCGTATCTCCTGGAAACTCGTACGACGATCAGTGCCTTTGATATTGGGCTCTGTATGGCTGGCTATTGTTTCCGCTCAGTATGTGCTGTACTTTTTTGTTCATGTATGTGCCGTCCAGTAAAACGTGTGAGCTCAGCCTGGCTTCAAGGGTGCGAGGGAGCTGCGTTTGTGGACCTGGGAGCAGGATGGCAGGGAATAGGGACCCTAACCCTGTGAATTGTTTGCTGCTTGAGCAGCCATGATGCACACTCGGTGTGCCTCCTCAGCCAGCAAGGGCTGCCCTTACTATTGTGCTTTATACAAGAGATCTTAACAGCTGCTTATTTCAGGGTAGGTTGGAAGAACATCCTAATTTCTGCAGAGTTTAGGAGCTGTGAACCTCTGTGTGCATCGGTAAACAGAGTAGAAAACACCCATCCCACTCCTTCCTTTAAAAAAAAGGAAAAGAAAAAAAAAAAGGTGCCTCTGCAGCAATGGTTACAGGGTGGTTGTAGGTAGGCTTTGTTTGCGTGCTTGAAATAAAGCAAAAGAATACTGTGGGGAGCAATCTTGGGCCAGCAGATTTTATTATTAACACCTGCTTAAAATATTTACCCGGTTAAATCAGGCAAACTCTGCGTGGTCCATAAGTTATATCTTACAACTTTCCAAGAAAGACTCCTCTAACTGGAAATTAAAAACAGTGTCCAACAAGCATTCTTGAACTCCTTCAGCTCCTTGGCCAGACAGCTCGGATTTTTTTTTCCCTGGGTACGCCGTCCGCTGCCAGTAGTGGATGCTCCGGAAATCGCTATTGCGAAAGGAGTGAAGTAAAACGTCAATTCTCTTAACAGCAAGCAAAGTTCACTGGGTGTTGACCAGTGGAAATATGTTCTCCACCGCACAGCCAGCGCGGTTATCTGAGCAGACCGAGAAGGAATTGCTCGTCTCGAGGGAGAAAGCTGCGATGGTATTACAGGGATGAAACATTCGCTGGTGCTGAGCTTGCAGAGTCAGACCCTCATGTGTGAGCAGTCGTACGGGGTGGGAGACCTCTTTTGTCCTCATTGTTTAAGCCACTGGCTTTCCAGCCTCCCTTCTCATTGATTGTGGACCCATGTATTTATTTTTTCATCAGAAAAGCGGACTTCACTGCACATTAAGGCCCCTTGACAAGAGCTTGGTTTTCTAGCACTTGCTGCTTTCTGTGGGGTTTTTGGAAGTAACCTGTGGACTGCTGGCTGTCAGAATATAGACTGCACGTTAAACAACTTGTTATTTAGACTCTGAAAAAGCATGTGCCAATTGCCTGAGAATATGCAGCATCGGTTTTAAGTCGTGAAAGCCATCAATAATGACCTGTGCATCTGCCTTGCCATGCGGCTGGTTTGCAGGACTTTCTTCCACACTACTGGTATGGCATGGGTGGCTCCTAAACTGGTTTCCTAACAAGTTAAAACACAAAATAGGTGTCAGACCAGAGCCTGGAGAGGGAGTTCAGAGCCATATGTCTGTTTTCTGAGTTGAAGAGCAACAGGAGCAGAAATGTCAAGGCTTCTTCTAATTAACCTATTAATGATGAGACTCCTGTCAATTCGGTTATTTAAAATTCATTTAAAAGCTCTCTTTTGGTGTTACTTGAGTAGATGCAGGGAAAGTTCTTCACTTTAAAGGTGAGAGCATGTTCTTCCTGCCTTTTTTTTTTTTTCCATGTTTTCTAGTCAGCCATGATGCGTTCATGTGCCAGGGGACTGCAGCCAGCTTGAAAAAGTTGGGACTCTTGTTTCCAACTTTAAATATCCTGGTATAATTTTTAGTTTCTGGATGACTTGCGTGAAAGTGCTTTTTTCATAGTACTTTGCAGCTAATTTTAACTCTCTTTCATTTAGCAGCAGTGGGTCAGTAGATTTCATAAGCACCAGCAAGGAGCAAAAGAGATGTTGAGATCCAAAAGTAGGAGGAGAAGTTGATGGGGCAGCGAGATACAGGAAAAATATTTGAGGTGGTGGTACTGTATCTACAGAAGAGAAAATCCGTACTCATTTCTTCAGCTCATTTGTAAAGAAACAGGGGCAGCGTGAGCATCCAGAACCGGCCTTGTACTTGATTTTGGAGGCGGTGGGTGTAGGTGAGCTGACTCTGGGGCTTGGAGAAGATACTGGTGTGCTATACAAGGCGGGCATTTTGGACATATCCTAGAGAGGGATGTAGGGATCCCAGTTCTTGATACCGGGCAGCAGAAGAATTGAGGTGAATATAATGGAAAGTAAATCTTTGGTTTTAAAGTCTTCATCAGTGGCTTTGAGTGTCCTCATCCCTGCCTTTTCAAAATGATGCCCTGGTTGTTTTCTTGACGTGGTATGGTTGAACAAGGAGCACAAAGGGACTCCTGGAACTGACCTCTGCTCCCTTGCCGCACGGGAATGGGTTTTATTCCTAACTTGCTCTGGGGCAAAACACTCCGTGATAAAGGTTATTCTTTATTTATTTCGGCACAGCATATAGTGAAACACTGAAAGGTATTTCTTTCTTCCAAGCATGTTTACACATGTCCCTCTTCATTATAGCATCTAAAGAAACAGCAGAGGTACAAACCCAATTGTTTTCCATTTCTCTTGCTAACATTATGCTGCTGCAGCATTAAAACATCGCTACCAGATTGGGTCTCATTAAGTTAGGTGCTGCACAGAGACATAATAAATTGCAGCTCCTGTTCCAGAGCCTTATAAAGGCTCAGAAGTCAGGGGAGTCATTGTTCTTCCAGCCTCGATTCAAACTGTTGAAAAAGAACAGCAGCTTACAATCTCTGCAAAAATCTGTTTATCTGGTAAATACGTGGGTGGTTATTGGCAATTTTACCAATGATCATCTTCAGGCTAATTATCTTAATACATCTTGATCAGGTAGCGTTTAGCCCTGAGAAAATGTCATCTTGCATAGCACAGCTTCAGGAGATTTTGGAAAATGTATTCCAAAAGGTGGTTAACACCATTACATTAGATTTTGCTGTGAAACTTTCCCCTGTCTAGCTGCAGAGACATCTTGACACATGCAATCCTGTGCGAGAATAAATATGTGCAAAATGAGCTCAGATAGTTGCTGAAAAAAAAGAAATGTTCTTTGACTGTCAGAGCTTAATATTTTAGTCTCCCTGGAGCCTAGAGCTCTAATCCACGGACCCCCACCTGTGTGTTTGGATTCATTTTGTAAATACGCATCACCTTTAATGGGGGAATTTGGAACAAGAGGGCCTTCTCTTGTTTTCGTCTCTGCTGTAGTTAATGCAAAGGGATACTAATCCCTCCGTGCTCCCGGTTCCTGCCGGGAGCAATCCTGCTGCTGCCCGTAACCCGTGACCCTCGCTGGGAGCAGAAGCACCTCTTGGGCTCAGGGTGGTTGCTTGAAGGAGTACCCAGCCCAGCAGCCGAGCCCTGGGCTGTGTTAGTCGAGGATCAAGGCGTCTTTTGGCAGTGCCGACTGACCGCTCCGGTTTTTAGGAAGTGAGGACCGGCACCGGGCTGGCTCGCTCCTGCGATTGATGTCACGACTGCCTGCGTTCTGCCAGTGAGGGTTTGCTTCAGTATAAATACCAACCTGATCCATCTCTTGAGTGAGAACAAAGCTTTCATTCTGAGGATCTGCAGCTTAATGTTAGGCTTGTTTAAACAGCTTCTTTAAAGGGTTGGGTTTGTTTGTGGGTGGTGTGTGTGGTTGTGTGTGGTGGGGTGGTGGGAGTGTGCTGAGCAGATAGAGCAGACTCTGCTGCCAACTTCTGTAGCACCTTTCATGCAGACTCATCCCCAGGCGTTCTGTGAGAGGGGAACTCGCCGCCCCGGCTGTGTGAACTGCTCTTTTGTTTTCCCTTGCCCCATCTATTTTCTTCAGCCCAGTCAGATTATTTTATTAAGTAGATTATAAGTTTTGCTCAATAGGAGCTTTTCTTCCCAAATAAAAAGAATGCCGTTGGCATGAAAAATGCTTTTATTCACTCCTGTCTCCATTTCCTTCGCCGAGGAGTCCCCAGCTGCTCTCAGGAGCACCCAAGAGATGCCCTGCGGAGGGCTCTGCGTACCTGTCCGTTTTCTGACCCCCACCCAAGAGGAAAGAACAGTTGCTTTTTCCTGGCTTCTCGTGTTACTATATGAGAAGAATTTTCCCTTCTGGTTAATCAGACTTGAAGTGCCGCACAGGTTGCCCTGTAATTCTCCTCTCTGCCGGAAGCTCCCCGGTTCCCGGCGAGCCCCGGTGCAGACAGGCCTTTCCTCCCTGGCACGGCTGGTGCCTGCTTGCTGCAGCACTGGCAGCCGGCGGTAGGTGATGCTTAGGGCTGATATGGCTGTAGCGATGGTAGATGTATATCCTGGGCTTTTTCATAATAAAAATACAGACAGAGTTAACTCCTGGCTGCATGAGGGAGGCTGGAGCTGGGCTTCAGCTTGTACCCAGGGATCTGACCATCTTTCCTAAAATTTGAGTGCCTACCTGCAGCCCAGAGGTAATGGACTGGAATATCTAGAAAGCCCCTTGAGGGTCTCTCATGAAAGGTGTAGCAGAAGTACATATGTGTGCTGAAGGCTTAATTTTCTTTGTTCATACAGCTCTCCTTACCGTAGGGGTTTTTGAGGTGCTGACTGTAAGAATTGTTCTTAAAAAATAGCAGTTGTCTCAAAGGGGAGCATCAGCTGACAACACTAGGAGGTGAAAGGAGGCCGTGCTCTGTGGGGCATATTCCTCCTTAGCAGAAACTTCTGCTTTCTGTGCAGAACAGATAAGGATCTTCTTACTCTGTCCCTGTGCGCTGGGGCTCTGGTATCATACCTTGCAGGTAAACTGATTTCCTTTTTTTTTTAATTCTACAAATGAAACTGAGCAGATACAACCAGCTCCTCTGCTTTCCTTCTCAAAGGGATGCGTAGTCTCAGGCCAGATGCTTCCGTAAGAAGTTTACAAAACCAGTTTTATAAGTGCATTGAAGTGTTTTGTTTACTTCTGAGCTTCTGGAAGCAAAACTGCCATAGCCTAAATCTTGGATTTGAGACCTTAGAAGTGAGTCTGACAGGACTAACAGTTTTGCTGTATCTAAATCAAGTTGAAAAGAACATGATGAAATGTGTGTGGTTTAAATGTTTTTAATTTGTACCTTGAGTTTTTGATAAAGTAATAAAGGAGATGCTTTAAAGTTCTATTTCCTTTTAAGCATACTTGAAGGCAGGAATGTGCCCCGGCTGCTCCATTATAACCAACCTTTGTTCCCCAAAGTGTGCATATTTTTCAGAAGAATTGTCTTTTCTGTGCTCTGCTGACCACTGGAAAATGGTGTACTTGGAGCTGTTTGTCAAGTTGAACATTAGTGGGTTTTTTCCCTTTCATTATAGTTTCCCCTTAAAAGCTGCATAATCGATGGGTATGGTGCTCTTACCCCTTCTTAATACGGTTCAGTCTCAGGGTCTTCCCTGTCCGTTTTCTAGTCTATGTCCCTTTTCCCTGTCCTGTGCTAAGCACATAGAAATAAGCCACATTTGCTCGTGATGCTTTTTAAAGATGTCTCACTTAACAGCTCCTCTGTGGTTTATTGGCTTTTTACTGCTTCTGCAGTTTTGAATCTGTTGGTTCAAAACTCACCAGCATCTGCATTTAGCCTGTCTGAAATACTGCAGCCCACCTTTGAGCTGTTAAGCAGCTCACCACAACAGCTAGGAAATGAAGAGCACAGTGTCCAGAGAGAATTAAGTGAATAGTAATGCAATTAGCCTAACTGATTTACCTAGGACACTGGACATGAGGCATAATGGGTGTCTTCCTCCTAAATGAACCCTGAAGTTGATCAGGACTTGCTTGTTTTTCGTTAAGCTCAAGGTAACGTGCTCCCAGCAGTGTAACTCTGCTGCACTTTGGACCATGTGCTGGCTGGGAGCAAGAGGCTCTTCCAGTGCCATGAATATCCTTGAATGCTGATGCTCCTTAAACCTGCTGGCTGCCAGAGATGGTATGACCGAGGCTTGGCATTTCGCTGCCCCACGGGAAGGTGGCTGACACAGACGAGTGTTGACAGTGACTTTCGTTTGTGTCTTTAGACTGAGAGGGTACAAGCAGACATAGAGGATTTAGCTATCGGACTGGGGAGAGTTAACTGTGGCTTTTGTATCTTTTAAAACACTTCTTCAAACTCTCTCTACCTGAAAGACCATTTCTGCAGCGGGTAAGTACATGTTTCTGAATCCCTCCGGGGAGGCTGAAAGATCTGATGAAAGCTGAAGAAAATACTGCGTGCTGCTAAACAAGCCCCACCCTTCTTCTTGACATTGTTGTATTCGCTCTTTGTTCCCAAGGATGGCGATGCCTGGGGATTTGCTTACAGTTTTTCAGGCAGCTTGAGAAAAGCACAATGACAGCTGGGAGGCAGAAAAATGTGGGAATCTGCCTTGGAGTTTCTCCTTCGCTCTTTACCCAAATAATCTTCACGGCGAGCAGGCAAAAAGCCAGGGATGTATTTGACCCAAGGTAGTGTCTCAGATCAGGAAAGCAGTTACTAAATAAGTGACTGATCTAGTTGGGTGTAGCATACTTGGCTTGTGTAGTCGGTTTGAATTGGTTTTGTTTTGGCATCTGCCAACTGCTTGTTGTCTCCCACAAGCTGGGGTGGTCGTCCCTCACTAACCCGTAATGGGCAGCTCGTCTTTGGCATAGCTGAGGAAGCCTGGACAGGCAGTTCAGGTGAAACCGAGTCTGTCAGTTTGAGTAATTGTTGTTTTCAATTTGAATTCTGACCCTAGGTTGGTTTGGGAGTAGATCTTGGTAAAATCTAGCGTAGTTTGCAGGGGTGACTTGGGTCATCTGTGTTAGTGCTTGCGACAGGGGAAGGAAAAAGGGCTGCCTGGGCAGTCATCTTCTGGAAAGGCTCCTCTGCTTCCACCTTGTATTTTGTGCTTCAGTTGGGTTCTTGCGGGTCTGAAATACTGAGTATGACTTGTTCTGTTCCTAAAGGCTAATTCCTGAGCCCAAGAATGGCCCGTTCCCTCTGCAATGGGAAATTTTGAAGAAAGTTTTCTCTTGTCTGAGCATTTGGTCTCTGGTGGGTTTTAAGAAGGTGGTCTTGTTTTGATTTCTGCAGCTTTGACATGTTTGTGCTCCGACTGCAAACAAGCAAACTCCACGTGTGAAACAGACGGCGCGTGCATGGTCTCGGTCTTCAACCTGGATGGTGTTAAACATCACGTTCGGACCTGCATTCCTGTTTCCTGCTGGGAAACCCTTCTATTGTCTGAGTTCAGAAGATCTGCGTAATACTCACTGCTGCTACTCTGATTTTTGCAACAAAATTGATTTAATGGTTCCCAGTGGTGAGTAGAGAGCTGAATAAATCATCTGTTTGAAGTGGGGAGGAGGGAAGCTGTCTGTTTGGGGTTGGGAATAAGGAGCATTCAGCCCTGTTTTCACTTCTTCCCTTAGGTTGCTGTGTGAACTTGAGCACTAGGTTTATTTCCTTGATCTGTCAAGTGGAAATAATAACAAACTACTTCAAATTAAAATTAAATGTGCTTGTCCCCTGTGGCTGACAAAATGTCACCAGATGATGAGGTTGTACTTTAGGGTAGGAGAAGCTTCCAAAGTTTGGGGTTTTTTGCAGTTTTACTGCACTCAGTAGCTCCATATTATGAGGCTCCTCTCGTCTTATCAGCCCTGCTGCTGGTATCCTCACCGGCTCCTGAAAGCAGCAGCAATGTTCATCTTAAATACAAGTTTCAGTTAAATATAAGCTTCTGCTGCATGATGCTCTGTGCTTGCAGTGGCTTGAGGTCAGTGCGTGTTCCCTGGACACAGCTCCCTTTTCTGGCGCTGAGTGGTGCTGTAGCCTGCCTTTTATCGGATAGAGTAGCTTTCCTTCTTCTAGGACTGCAAATCTTTTCAGTGATGAGCCATGACTATCGAAACGTGGCAGCAGCTTCAGAGTAAAGTGTGGGGTGAAGGGGTGTCTGGATCCTGAATACGCGAAGAGGAAGCAGCCCTGCATTTGAGTGAGGGTGTGGGAAACGTCTGCTTCTTTCCAATTTCTGGGACGGAGAGGGCATGCAGTACTTCCTCATACCTCGTTACTCTCTGTTTTGGGCTGTTATTTAGTGGGTCCTATGAAGACTGCAGTATCCATTTTCCTTGGGTGCAGTGGAGAAGTCTTATCTGTTCTCAAAAAGACAGATAATTGTTGTCTTCAGGTACGAGTCATCACTGGTTGTTACAGGGAGAAGGGCAAAGAGGGAGAAATGAGTCCTTGGTGACCGGATGGTTTTTCTCTGGAGGGTAAAATGCAGGCTGTTTTAGCAAATTCAGCCCAGAACAGGCTCCTATCCTCTTTTAAATAGCAAGTGCCAATAATCCCTGATCCCACAATTGAAGCACCATCTTCTTTTGGGGGTTTTAGCTGTAGTTTGCGTGCCTGATGACTTGATCAGTCCCATGTTAACGCTGTTATTTGATGTGTCCTCTACCATCCTGGAACAGCAAGCTAAAATTGTCCAGGCTCTGAGAGGATAATTAAAACACAAGAAGAAAGTCCTTAAAGAACACTTGTGAAGGAGTGATAATTTTCTAAAAGTGTCTGGTTTTCTTCTCTCTTTCCTCTCAAGGACACCTGAAAGATAACGAACCCCCGTCGAGCTGGGGTCCTGTGGAGCTAGTGGCAGTGATTGCTGGACCTGTCTTCCTTGTGTTTGTTGTCATGATCATAGTAGTCTTTGTTTTTCATCACCACCAACGAGTCTACCACAATCGTCAGCGGCTGGACATGGAAGACCCCTCTTGTGAAATGTGCCTGTCGAAGGATAAGACCTTGCAAGATCTAGTCTACGATCTCTCCACCTCTGGCTCTGGCTCAGGTATTAAGATATGACTGGAAATGACGAATGAGAACTTGTAATTGTAATTGAGTAGTCTGTTCTGGGCTCCTGGTTGCCACAGCTCTGCATGGCTGTGAGGCCGTTGCATCGTCAGCCTCTTCAGGTTGCCCTGTCATGAGTAATGTGGAGGGCGTGTTTAAATTCAGTCATGCAGTAGATGCTGTAGCCACAGCCCTGTGTCAGTGTTCAGTGCTTAGGTGAGGTAAGAGCAATAGTTCAACTCCTCCTTAACTGCTGATTTGTGTAGCTTTCCTCCTTTTCTGCAAACGGCTACATCTATTTCAAATTTAGCCCTGGAACTGGCTTTGGGTTGGAAACAGACATTAACTGCTAACCTGTGGGTTGTTGGCTTTCAAAGGAGGATGCAGGATGTCACCTGCATCAAAGCTGGCAGGAAAATGAGAAAGAACCCAGCAGCTGAAAATTTTACAGTGTGCAAATACTGCATTTGCACAGCCCGTTTCATCCCAAAGAATCCTTGGGTCTTCCAAAGTGGACGTTGTACAGCGTTCACTTCTGTAGCACTTGAAAGAAATCATCCCCAGCATACATAGGGAAGTCATCATTTTTTTCATGACTTTGAACTATGAAAGCAGTTAGGTTAAAAAAAAATGAATTTTGTAGCAGATGGAAACCGTATAATCCACAGAGGCAGAGAATATAACAACCTGATATTTGACCAGGGAATAAACCTTTAGCACCACATCTGCTATATATAAAATGTTTTGGGATCTCTTCTGTACACGCTCTCAGCAGGTGAGCTCTGTAGCTTACGTAAGAGGTGGCAGCTATGTTAGGACTCCTTTCTTAAGAGAAGTTCTGGGGGTTTACTGCTTTTTACCAGAGTCTGTCTTCAACGAGTCCCACTCTTTGCATATTCAGGCTAAAGTTACTTTGATCTGCCACAGAGCAGCAGTTCCCCAAGTGCTTTGTGCCTAATCGCTGGCAGTTTGTAAACTGCTTCGAAGTGATATGCAGATGTTGCCCAAGCAGCCAAATGGCACGTCCTACGCAGGAGCTGCCACCATTTGCTGGATTGGGTCTTGCTTAGGCTGCTGGTTGTTATCAAATGTAGAGCATTCTAGGTTTGATGGTGCTCTGCTTGAAACTCCTGAAACCTCAGAGTCTGTTTTGCTGCAACAGGCATTCATTCCTCCAATTTCTTGTCCATAGGTTTGCCGCTTTTTGTCCAGCGGACTGTGGCTCGGACAATTGTCCTTCAGGAGATCATTGGTAAAGGCCGCTTCGGGGAAGTGTGGCGTGGCAGGTGGCGCGGAGGTGACGTAGCTGTAAAAATCTTCTCTTCACGTGAGGAGCGTTCCTGGTTTAGGGAAGCGGAAATATATCAAACCGTTATGTTGCGACATGAGAACATCCTGGGATTTATTGCGGCAGATAACAAAGGTAAAAAGTGCCTGAGTCCTGAGAGCAGAGACTTCACCAGTGTGCAGTCTGCTCTTGGGAGTTGCATTTCTTCACTTGGATTTACAATGGAATGTAAATGGTTAAAGAAAACTGTCAGCATGCTTTTCAAATAGCTACATATTTGAATGTTTCTTGCCAAAAGATGGTAAAATTACTGCTGTTGTTGAGAGGCGCGATGGTGCATTAGCTGTACCTTACAAAGTCGTGTTTTGCCTTAAAGTTCTTTACCTTATTTGCCCCCAGGTCGGCTGTTGAGCTGCAGCCTTACCCAGCAGCTCTCCTCTGTACCAAAAAGATAGGGTGCAAAATGCTCGATGGTTGCGTGCTGTCCCTGCGTTGTATCTGTCTGAGCACAGTCTCTTTCCTGCTGCAGATAATGGAACATGGACTCAGCTGTGGCTTGTCTCTGATTACCATGAGCACGGATCTCTCTTTGACTACCTGAATCGATACACAGTGACTATCGAGGGGATGATCAAGCTCGCCCTGTCCGCTGCTAGCGGGCTGGCCCATCTACACATGGAGATTGTGGGTACTCAGGGTAAGAGCAAAGTTTGAAAAGGTGCTGGGAACTCTTGAGAGGACAATAAAGCAGAACTGACGAGGGGGACTGATATGCTGCACAGAAAGCACCGGCTGAGTCAGCTCGGATTCATCTAGTCAGTATTGACCAGAAATAGACTGATTGCTTTGGCTGGCTGCAAAGTGGGTTAGCCTTGCGCTAGCTCCTGGGAGTTAGATCAGCATTTCGCATCCCCATCCTAAAATTGGTGCTACTTGGGCGGGATGTTAGCGCAGGCAGCAGCAGAATTATAAACTCCTTACGTCCACATCAACGTGTCTCATGCCTGGGACGATGGAGTTTATGTCCCTCTTGAGGCCTCTGGATGCTACTGCATCAGCAGTGCCTCGGAAGCGTAAGTGGAGCCTTTGCATACCATAGGCTGTCAGCACTGCTCTGTTCTGCAGCGCTGAAGCGTATCCAAACAGGAAAATGTGTTGCAACACTGAGAGTTTAACTAACGCCCTGAAATCCGGTACTGCCTCTGCGCCAGTTTGACTAACAGATTTCACCAGACCTTGACCCCTGCTTCTTTTTATTTTGCTCTGTTAGGAAAACCTGGGATTGCTCACAGGGACTTGAAATCCAAGAACATCTTGGTGAAGAAGAATGGCACGTGTGCCATCGCTGACCTTGGTCTGGCCGTCCGGCATGATTCGGTTACGGATACGATTGATATTGCACCGAATCAAAGGGTTGGAACCAAACGGTAGGAGAACGGTGTTCTTGGCCAGTGTTTGAAGGCATCGGAGTGTGACTAGCAAATGCCTGAGCTGCTGGTTTAGCACTGGTGAAATTCTCTTTCTTAAGCATTTCCAAGTGTCTTGCAGAGTGTCAGCCTTGTGCCCAGATTGATGTCGAAGGGACGTCAGTACCTCCGTCTCCAGGTGCCATCAAGCTGAGAGGCGTAGGCCAGCTACGTAACTCAGCTCAGGGAGTTCATATAATACTTGACAACAAGCTTGGCATTCTCAAAAGCCTTTTGGGGCCTGCTGTCTGGAGCCTGATGTGCTTTTAGACGTTTTTACCTCTTTCCCAACTTGCTATTCTTTTTGAAAATTTTTGTTCAGTCTATTAGACCACGGGACCCATTTCGGTTCTGATTAAGGCTGTGCAGAGCAGAGTTTTGTCTGCTGAGAAGTGCTGTGTGGGAAAACCTGCCATTTACTATCTTCCAGAGAATCCCCTCTCAAAATTAACATGCCGTTCCTTTTCTGTTCTGCAGATACATGGCCCCTGAAGTCTTGGATGAAACCATTAACATGAAGCATTTTGATTCATTTAAATGTGCCGATATCTATGCCTTGGGCTTGGTCTACTGGGAGATTGCTCGAAGGTGCAACGCAGGAGGTAACACCCTTGTGTGCCCATGCCATCGGCTTGGCTTGCTCCTGGGTTTCCGAGCCTCAATGGTTTCCGTGGATCAGGTGTTTGTGAGGACCCTGGAGAACGGGGCTGCGGGAAGATATGTCCGTGTGTTGCTACTGAGGGAGTTAACAGAAGTGACCCGTGACTGCTGTTAAGACTGGCCCATGTGGGGAAGTGGGGATTAGTGCTCTGACTGGTGGCTGATGTTCCTTTGGATGGATTTTAAGGAAGTGGTGGTGCCAGTTTGGTGGGTGACTTTCTTCTCCCGAATCAGTGTAAATGAGTATCTCGGCACATCCAGCTGCAGGCAGGAGTGCAGCACCGTGGTGCATGTGACAGTCCTTCTGCCTTCGGCTCAGTCGAGATTCAGTGACCCTGCCTCTGTGCTGGGAGGTGTTGACTGCAGCATGCTGACTCTGTTCCAGTTTGGGCAGCTGCATTTTATTTCTCTGAATTTTTCTTGTAAAGTCAAATCCCAGATTCTTCATTTCTGTTCTAAATAACTGCAAAGTGTTGACGCATCTCAGCAATGAGTCATGTAGTCCAAACCAGTATCAGTCTGCCTTCAGTGAGCACTGTGGTGATGATCCATTCTCCCAGGAATTGCATTTCCCCTTGCCTGCCTTTCAGGTATCCATGAAGAGTATCAGCTTCCGTACTATGACCTTGTGCCCTCTGATCCTTCTATTGAGGAGATGCGGAAGGTCGTATGTGATCAGAAATTACGGCCTAATATCCCGAACTGGTGGCAAAGCTACGAGGTAAGGTCTGCTTTCATCTTCACAGCCCCTTCCCCCTCGATGAGGTGAGTAAAGAGTAAGTACTATAAGTTGAGCTCCAATTTTAGGAGGTGTGGAGGTCTGTATCGGTGTCCAGCCGGGCAGCAGCAGCTGCCTGGCAGACCGACTTGGGGTCGGGGGAGAGGAGAGCACTGACATCTGCCGTTGTTTCTTGCCTAGGCACTACGGGTGATGGGTAAGATGATGCGAGAGTGCTGGTACGCCAACGGAGCGGCTCGACTCACCGCCCTCCGCATTAAGAAAACCCTCTCACAGCTCAGTGTCCAGGAAGATGTGAAAATCTAGGCTCTGAGCCCCAGCAGGAGGAAACTGCACAAAAGCTGCCATGCTAGAGTAGACGTGTGATGGAGGCCTACCTCGTGTTTCTGCCCAATCTACTGCTACCAACCAGACAGCGTGACCTACAGGCTGCTAGGTGGGGTGACGGAGCCTATTGAATTGCTCTCTTCCCTGCTTGGGTATGAAACAATCAGAAACCTTTTATGATCACCTCCTGACAGCGTGAAGACTTGAGAGGGACTTAACCTGAGGGATCTCAGCCATGATCGTAACTCTTGTTTCTTTAATGGAAATCCCTGTAAAGTTCAGTGCGCGCGGTGCACCCGTTGGCAGTGTTTGAGGCCGGGGTGCTAGGTGCTGGGAGTGGGAAGGGAAAGGGAAGGTTTTCTTGCCGTACTCTGAGGATTTTTCCAGGGACTGGCACGTTAATGCAGAAAAAGCATTTGCAAAACAAATGGTGCTCCCTTCTGAGAGGCTGAGCCTGAACAGTTTATCAGCTTCATAAAACCATTTCCCTCCTTTTTCTTAAGCTTGAAAAATTCTAAGTCAAAAACAAATCTGACTGGCTGTCAGTGTGCGCAATGGTGTATGCATGCGCAAGGTGCGCGTGTCCCCTGTGCCTGTTCATCTCCTTCCGTAGACGTGCAGTGTCTGCCCGTAGGGTGGCTCATCTCTGTTCGTGCTTTCTGTGCATGTGCAAATCTAGAGTGTCCTTTTTTTGAGCTGTGCGCGCTGGTGCTCTCCTTGTTGAGTAGTGAGCATTGTCTAGCTTGGACAGGCTGCTTAAAACCAGATCCTTAGCTCTCCGATGGGTGCTGCGGCCTTGCTGTCCGTATGCCGGCTGCGGGAACTTCCCATCAGGTTGCCTCACTGCCACCCCCTCCCTTTTTTTAAGACAAAACAAATGAGGAACTGATTTCACTCCTGGAATCCAGGCTTTTTGTCTTGAGCCCCTGGGGTTTGTAGTTCTTGGTAGGGTGGAAAGAGAGACCTGGGGCGGGAGGAGATGCCACGGAGCTGAGATGCATGTCAGAGATAGAGCAGGCACTGCGCCCGGCTGGAAGGAGACCAGGCCATGGGGAAATGCAGGAGACCGTTCTCGTAGGAACGCGATTCCTGAGTCCACCACCCAGGCATCCTCGCAGGCGCGCTGGGCGGCGTGGGGCAGACTTCTCGGGGCCTGAGCCGCAGGGGGCCGGGTGCCTGGGTGTGCTCTGCACCTCCCGAGAGGCACTCGGCGCTTGGCAGGATTGACAGCGGGGTGTGGGTTTGGAAATCGATGTCCATCTTTTTAATATACATATATAAATATCTCATAATCTGGAAGTGGCTGTGTATAACTTGTGGGGTGGGGGGAACTGCATGAATTTTCTTTTGATTAAATGCCGAATCAGGGTGAAGTAGAGTTGGTTTGACTGTTGTCTACAGCTGGGCCTAGCAAAAATGGAAGTAGCCGAGGGCTGAGTCTGTCGTGCTGATCGCAGCACTAAAGGCAGTCTGGGAAGTGCCGGTAGTTTGGTGGTTAGGTCAGTATCTACGGGATATAACTCTGAAGCCATAACTTTTAACTGGAGTGGTTTTGATTATTTTTTTTTTTTAATTATTATTATTTTATGGGAGGGTCTGGATTTTAACTTTTTTTAATATTGTTAATTCTTTATAAGAGAAGAAAAACAATCTATAATTATTACCTCTTGACCTGTTTGTTTGTAAAGAAGGTGGTTAGGTCAGTATCTACGGGATATAACTCTGAAGCCATAACTTTTAACTGGAGTGGTTTTGATTATTTTTTTTTTTTAATTATTATTATTTTATGGGAGGGTCTGGATTTTAACTTTTTTTAATATTGTTAATTCTTTATAAGAGAAGAAAAACAATCTATAATTATTACCTCTTGACCTGTTTGTTTGTAAAGAAATCACTGCAAAAAAAAAAAAAAAAAAAAAACAAAAGAAAAAAAAAAAAGAAAAAAACCAAATGCACACAGCTCGATTTACACTGGAACTGTTTCTACTCAAACCTTGCGCCTGCTCTGTAAGGTGAGGTTTCATCTCTGCTCCGGCCACCGGGGTTAACTTTTTTTTTTAAAAACACTCTGTTCTTGCTGTCTGTGTATCTGTCCGTGTGTCCGTCTTCCCCCAGACTCCCTATCTTGTCTGTGACTTCGTGTAAAGTGAGGAGTGTGTGTTTTGCATCGTGTTTGGAGCCATTTTGCATCCTCCCGTGGAGTTTAGCGGCCGGGCGGTGCAGAGCTGTCGTGGGAGGGCCGGCAGACTTCGGGCTGGTTCATGGAGCAGTGTGGAGTGTACGCTTTGTGAATGTACAGCTTCCCTTTCCGATTTGTTCTGACTCGTATCTCAGCCAGAGGTTACCGTGTGTCTCCGGTACCGTACGTCCCTTAACCAAACCCTTCTGCATTTAGAAACCGAGGTGGTGGGCACTTCACAGATACCCTAAAGACTCTGCAGCTGCTGTAACAGGACCCTGGCGATGGCCCATCCCGGCGGGTTGGGGAGGAAGTCTTAGCGACTGTGAAATAAACTGCCGTAGGAAAGCCCATCACGCCGGTAGGTACGTCTGCCGCGCGCTCCTCCGTGAGCACTGCGGGCTCTCGTTTCCGAGTACGAGTCTCCCGTCCCTGTTAACTGTGCAGGCTGCTTCTCGAGGACACTAAATCAGCTACGTAACTTGCACTGACTCACTCACCCACCCCTCCAACTGTAGCCACACATGCATCTGCCTCAGCGCTAAACCAAACAGCAGACAGCGGAGCGGTTTCAGACCAGATAAGGTTAGAAGGGGTGAGGGCAGGACGACAGGGTATCCCCTATAAGCAGGATTGCAGAAGAAGCCTTGTTTGTAGAGAGATGCCATCACGAGATGGTCAAAACCGAGGAGGATCCGAGATGGGAACGCTGACTATGTAGCATTTATACAGCACTTTTCATGCAAACATGTGCCAGGGAGGTGCAGTGCTTACTTAGCTGACTGGTAGCAAACATAGGAATCGCTGCCCGGCTCTGAAACGTGCCCGGCTCAGAGGTGGCTGCAGCAGCTGTGGAAAAAATGCAGCACTACAGACAGTTCAGGACAAGAGACGGACGCCGCAGCAGCTCAAAATGAGGAGGGGAGACGTCAGATACTCGAGGGCAAATCGTGCTGGGGAGAGGCAGAGGTACGGAGCTTGTGCTTCTCGTCTGTGGCGCAGGGTTAATCAGTGGTACGCTGGCTTCAGAACAGATCTCTTGGTACTTATCTGCCCCCTTTATTTGTTTGGTTTTGTATATTTTATTAGAAATGGACTGTAAAATAGCCACTTAGACACTTTACCTCTTCAGTATGCAAATGTAAATACAATGTAATATAGGAAATCTTTTGTTTAATATAAAACAAGGCTGTCGATTTCTGCTGTACATTATTAAAAGTTTGTTTTATTCACGTGAGGTGTTGGAGTCTCTCGCGGTTTGCTGTGAAGGGTTTGCCATGGCGTAGAGGGGTAGGAACCGAGCAGCGAAGACTGGCAGAGCTTATAGTCCCGCAGCCCCCAGAGAAGTGTCTGGAGGGGCTTGTTCACCCGCAGCTAAAATAATCTCCCTGGGAATCCTGCTCAGCAAATCTTAAATGTTGAATATTCCCCTTATTAGTGGAGATGCAGTTTCCATCGTCCGCTGTGCGCTCAGGAGATGCCTGGATCGCAGCAGAGGTGAGACGAGGATGTGGCGGAGTGGGATTTCCAACCCACGCAGGGATGAGCAGCTGAAATCAGGTCTCCCTCTCTGGGGGTCGGTAGTTGGAAGCAGGAGGGGGACCCACAGCTTCAAAGAAGGATAAATTTTAGTCCAAACCGCCTGGCATCCCTCTGAAATCCTGTTTGCTCAGAGGGCAACCGGTGCTGTGCAAACAGCCCCCACTAATTCTCCCTAATTAGAGCCTCTCGTGAACGAGCATGTTGTGAGCGGATCAAGGGGAAAATCCGCTGGGACCTGGGGTCCCCCGTGGGCTCAGACTAACAGCGTTGGTGGGGAGGGGGAGCCGCCATCTGGGCTTGTCCCTCCTCGGCTTCCAGCTTTGTCTGCGGCTGCTGCCATGGCCCCCAAGAAACTCTGACCCCGTCCTGGAAATCGAGGCAGCGGGTGACTTAAGAGTACGCTTTTGGGTTTTTTAAAGCAAAGTTTGTCTTTACTCCTCTTTTAGGAAATGTGATGGGAAAACAGGTCTGGGATGGCTTCAGCCAAGGGGCCAGGTCACTGCCTTGGGCTGCCAGATTTTGGGAACAGTTTTTTGCTCCCTGATAAAGGGTTGTGGTTTGGTGCCCTGGGGTGGGTGGTGGGCTCAATCCTGTCCTTTCCCGAGCACTTCCAAACTGGAGCAGCTCAGCTCTGGGAGCAAGCTTGCCTCCTGGTAACCCCTGGACAGCCTGTGGGCGGGTGGCTTGGGTGTAACGCCAGCAGGATTGTTACAAACTGATTTTTTTGGCAAATTTTAAATAAACATCTGGTCATACCCCTCACTTCCAGCTGGAAAATTTCTGCTACCTCCCCGTGTGGCGCAGCAAGGGGCTGCCCGGAGCCGTGCGACGTGTCCGCAGCAGACACCGCGTCTGCCTCCGGGAATTGTTCTTTCCTCCGTGTCCCCGTCCTCAGCATGGGCAAAGCTGTTGCAGGAACAGTTTAA
>NW_009220508.1:2097-4469 GCF_000690835.1 Fulmarus glacialis | reverse complement strand
GATTAGATTTTTCTAACCTGAACTCCAACCTGAACTTGGAGTGCAATCACAGCAAGTTTTCACCTTGCTCCCCAAGAATTACAATACACTAAGAGGGAGGAGAGCACCTGGTCGCACCCAACCCCTGCCCCGGGCACTCCAAACCAGGCATCCCTCCTACAGGCAACTGCCCGCAATCGTGGACCACCGGGCTTAAATCCTCTGCAAGAGATCAGCTGGGCCACAAACATCGCACTTCTTGTAGCCCAAGTTTTCACTGTCTTAAATGTAAGAAAGGCAAGAAACAGTGTAAGGTAAGTATGTTCACTGCATCGGAAATCACTCTTCACAAAAAAAAAAAAAAAGTCAGGCATATGCATACCTCAAATCTGCAGGATATGGAAAGCTTCCATAAAATAAACCTATGAGGTATCACCAACATTCAGACTTCTCTTGTCTGCTATCTGAAAGTGCCCTGTGCGGTTGTTGTTTTTTTTTTAAATATAACATATGGTTTTTACATTTATATATGTGTTTATTTCCCTTTAGCTCTCTCTACACATGGTAGACCTGAGTGTCCTGATGCAGCTGAGTGCCAGGAATTCTTAACCATTTCTCAGACTGCAGTACACTTTTCACAATAAAAGTGAAAGAGAATCAATTATTTCAGAAATGATTTTTAAATACCACACACAACTTCCTCCATAAAAATAATCTTTTAAATAATCATGTGAGAACCAAATCTTATTCAGTTCCCTCAGATGTTGATGCAAAGAAACACAAACACTGCCAGCTTAAACAATCCATTTTGCTTAGACAATTGAGAGCGTAAAATTTAGTTATCTTGAGAAAACAGAGAAAGTTACAAGAAAAAAAGGTTACTGGAATCAAGAGTAAACTGTGTATTTTAAGACTTCTCTCAAAAACTACACAGCTTAAGACACCTCTTCCTCTTTACCCCAAACACCATAACTTCAGATGCCAATCAATTATGTTTCCTATATTCAGAGGGCTCACTTACAAAGTAGAGCTTAAATGTTTCCATTTTCCTTCGATACAAAAGGAATTAATGAGGGAGCTTGTTGGCCAATATCTATTTTCAATGTTTCTATATTTGATGTCATTCTATATTCTATATAGGTGAGTGTGAAGACATATGTAGCAATAAAGAACAGGCAACAGGATGGGAAACTATTATAAGAGCTGGTATTTCTATGAAAGAATTTGCATCTTGGAAGCTCATGTTTTCCTCATCAGTCTCCAAAGCTAGTAACACAGCTTAAAAGGAAATTGTAATCTTTCCATATATAAGCAAAGAGACATTGAGTAAGAGTAAGCTTAGCTTCTCATTCAGCAGTGGGTCACACTAGATTATGAAAAAAATTTCAAATCACTGCAGAGATTCCAAATATGAAAACAGGAGCAGAAGACGGCTCAGTCCACCCAACTCAAGGAAGTTAATTATTTCCTAGAGAAAACATTATGGGGGAAGTTTGTTTACAGAGCAACAGAAGAACCCAAGATTTTATACTGCAGAATTCTTCAGTTCAGCAAACAAAACCCCAACAAGAAAGCTGGAACCTGGAAATAGATAAATTCCACACAGTTTTTTTTTTTTTCTTTTAAAGAACAAAGGCAATCGGCTGGGCAAGTGTTGCTATGGAGACTTCCCATTAAAAATTAAAATCCAGAAATAGAAAGTCTTATTTTCTAAAAGATACTTCAGATTTGATTGCTTTAAACTAATCTAAAAATACCATTTTTTATCATCATTTACATCATGAAACAAGAAACACTGACTTAAAAATAAAAAAATTAATTTTGACCTTACGTTGTATTTGTAGTTTCAATTTCCTAAATGTGATTTAATTTTCCAAAAGACTAATTCTTGCCGATGTATCACGTTTTGCTAAATGAAAACAGAATATCTCAACATTTATTAAGGCCTGCATATATGGTATTTCATACATTTATTCAAATGCCTATATTTTACATTTTAATTACATTGAAAAAGTGAAGCTTAATAGATGATTTATCTTGAACTGTGATATCTCTCCTTGCATGTAGATGGAAATGGGAATCCATCTAAATTGTGCAAGAGCATCACTTCAAAATTAAACATATTAGAACTTCTTCAACATGCTGAATACACAAGTAAATTTATCAAAGTCATTCTACATTAAAAACAAATTTATTTGTAAAGGAAGTTTATCAACAGAATTGTTTCAGACACTGTGTCCTTCTACCTTTTAGAACACCTATATCATAAAATGTCTAAGAGTAATTGTTAAAAGCAGATTAAGACTTTTTCATTTGTCTTTCCAACACGAACTGCCCTTGGCAAAGACAATTTTTCTTACCATCATGAAATCAAAACAGTAACTCCTCAGCTC
>NW_009220508.1:0-2066 GCF_000690835.1 Fulmarus glacialis | reverse complement strand
TCTTTCCCTGGCCAGGCTTTCCAAATTTCATGCGTTCACATACACAGCTAGAGACCTCAGTCTCAGGACTCCCTTCTCCATTAACAATTTCACCTGGCATCTCAAGGAGGTTTGGTTTTAAACTTTCCTTCATTTTGAACCTTCACAATCATTTTCTAAACTTCAGATCAGGCAATCCTTGAACTTAACTAGTTGCATAAACAGAAAACAGGAAACGCTGCCTGCACCTACAAATAATACTAGTACCGACTGACCACTTCTGCAAACTCTGTCCCACCTGCATTGGGACTTTTTCCATTTCAAACAATGAGCTGTTGAAATTTTGGAAGAAGCTAAATGTGCATCTTGGATTCTATAAGAGATTGAAATAGGTTATAACAATTTTACGCCTTAACATAAACAGTCACGACTTTTTAAATTTTTTTTTGTTAAATACAATTTTAATTTTGTTAACTTGGTTTAATCCAACTTGACAACAAAACTTTGTTAAAACAGACTTACTCCCCCACTTCCCACCTCTTCCTCCTTTAGTCAGAGAAAAGCAATATTGCCTTTGCTCTCTTAATTCAGAGAACAGGATTCTCTCAATGAAGCAGGAAAGACAATGGCTGTCTTGATTTTGTTTTTAATCCAGTTGCTGAAGTACAGATCCCAAGCAGTCATCTCACAACCATCATTAACGAAACTATGGAGGTTATACCATTCCCTGCTCTGAATCTTGATTGAAATTATTATAGATTAAACAGGACTTAACAGGTTTTTGCTGTACTTAATTACTGCACATTACCAACAGAAAAACATTCTATTCTGTAGCAAAACAGAAAAAACCAAGTCTTTCAGGAAATACAGCATCCCAGTACTATGTCAGATTGCAGATGACTTAGGTACTGAACAGACCCCACAATAAAACCATGTCACATGAAGACTGCAGTTTAATTTGTTTGCTCATGGAGCTCCCTTCTGTTTACTCTGAGCCAGAGAGTAAATCAGCCTTGATTTTTATGAGGGCGCAGAAGCAGAAAGGAGCAAGGCAACACCCTCAGCTACTCACCTGAACCTCAAGCATGGCCAGATTTTCAGTCATCTGTGATCACAAATGCTATCCCTTGCTCTTGACACTTGGAGCTGTACCAAGTGATAGCAAGTAACTTACCTAAACTTATTCAAAAGGAAAGGAAAGTAAGCAACTAAAGCAAGATGACTACAGAGCAAAATGAATGTATGAACAAGATTAAAATACTGTTTAAGTATTTGAGGACAAACTGTTGGGATCTGGCCAAGAATGAACACCCTAGGTTGTTTCCATCTCATGTCTAAAGGTTGGTATCTAAATAAAGCTTTACTTTCCTTTAGTTCTCATTTGACAACGACTTCCAGAAGCAAGATGATATAAAATGAACTTAGGGACATTCCTCAATTAGTTTTTTCATACAATCTTCAGGAAAAAAAAAAAAATCCATGCAAAGTTCCATATTTCCAATACAGGATGTGTTATACGAAGAGACTTTGCTGTGGCCAAAAGTGGTACGAGTTTTTCCACAATCCATCTCCAGAACTGAGGAAGTATTACAGATTTTTAACCCCACAAATTTCAGTTTGGTAGATAAAAGCGACACAGGGGTTAATCTAACAAGAATACAGCATGCTTTGCCAGAACACTGTCACTGTCTGATTTTGGTTATTGTTAATTTTTAATGATTAATCTCCTGTTCATGCAGACTTGCATATGAAACTCATCCAGTTAGCATCTGCAAAAAAGAGCTGTTCTAAAGATCCAACATTAATCAAAATCAAGACAAATTATCAAAAGCCATACAAAATAATACACATACTCCACCCTGACTGGGAATTACTTTTCCAGAGCCATGCACGAGCATTAATTAGCAGCCGATGCACACCGCTATTGTTTTGACATACGCCACACAGATCCTGTTCTTCCTCATTGCTTCGATTAAGAATTTGGCTTGGGGAGAAGTTTACGTCGTTCCTTTTAGTAACTGCAGCAGCTACTTCCCGGCCGCCGGGAGGGCGCAGGGCCGGAGCCCAGCGGCGGGGCCCGGCCGGCC
>NW_009220507.1:0-42066 GCF_000690835.1 Fulmarus glacialis | reverse complement strand
TTTCGGTGCTGCCGAGCGCGGCACACGATCGCTCCGCCTCGTCCCGGCCTCTCCAGCCGCCGGCGCCTTGAGGGATGGGGTGCCCGTGGCTCTCAAGCCAGGCACCATGCATCTGGTGATCCGAGAGGTCCCAAAGTACTCACCTCCTGGCAGGCCAGGAATTGCCGGGTTTTGCTGTTATTGTTATCAGTTTATTGTGGATTTATTTTCATTTCTTTCACTAGGTTGTTCTGATAACATATTTCTGGCATAGCTTTATATTCTGATCCCCTGGTTTTCATCGTCGTTTGGACACAGTCCCATTTGGAGTGAATTTCTGAAATGAACCCTGATTCACTGATGAATCATGCTACTTCTAAAGCAAAAATAAAAGAAAAAGCTAGAGCGGTTTACTAGTTATGGAAACAAATTTCTAACATCGAGAATAAAACCACAGATATATACAAATGGAAAATAAGAAACAGTTTTATGGTAATGAGAAATGGAAACATGGGAAAAGTACCGTTACGAATTTTGAGATCCAGTATTCCTTTTTATCTCTTAATTAGACAGTTTACACGGCAGTTGTTTTATAAATACATGTTTGGCCCTACTAATGGAGATTTCACAATGCTCCTTAGTGCAGCCCAGCTGAGAACCAGGTGGTGCTCAGCCATGTGCTACTTAGCTTAGGGGGTAAATGGGAACTATTCTTTCTTCCTCATACTTGGTATTTTGCAGGACTTGGACACTATAACCAAGGCTCGTGCATGTTGGGAATGGAATCTTTTAATTGTTTTAATTAAGATGCTTCAACTTGTCTTACAATCTCCATTTTATGGCCTGTCCCCGTGAACTGCATAGCAATGGTGACTCATGACGCATTAAGTGCTGAGAGATCTGTCTCCCTGGGCCTGCCGGCCGGCTCCCTCCTCCACCAGGGACAATATGGCTTGGCCTTAAAGCCGCCCGTGCAGGTGCAGAAAGAGACCGTTTGCATTTCTGGAGTTCACACACCATCCTTTTGTCCTCCGGCACAAATGCAGTGTACTGCATCGAATTGGCCAGCGTGCCGCTGGTTGGGTGGCTCTGATCTGAAGCTAAAATTTCCCTCCTCACCAGCTGTCCCGACTTCCCAGGCAAAGCAGTTGTGCCTCCTGATGGTTTTAGGGCTTCAAAGGAACTGCTAAAATAAGCCAGGTCTTCAAACACCTGTTGAAGAGTCCTTATTAAAGTCCTTGTACATAACGACATATAATGACAACACACCTCCAGACCCTCTGACAGGGATGTGAAATAGCTGGGCCTCTCTGGCAATAACTGTTTTTCTGTTTCTTCGCCTTGGAGTCTCAAACAAGCAAGTGGCTTTGCCAAACTGTGGGTTTGTTCTTTTATTCAATATTGTTCTAACCAATAATATGTATAGCCAAACTGCCAAATTGCAAAGAACGATGTTATTACTGTTATTACCGAAAGCACCTTTTAGTAGCGTTCGCTCGGCAGCTGGCTGCGGGTGCAGCTGGTCCTGCTCGTGCCTCGGCAGGCAAGGACCTCTCTTTGCTTCAGCAGTCCTGCTTCGCACGGGCAGACGCCGATGGAGGGAGGCACTGACTTGAGAGAAGCACCCCGAGGTGATAGTTGATTCACCGGTCACTCTCTCGGTGGGAATTTACACACCTACAACAAAAGTTATGTCGACCTCAGACATCTTGCAGGCCGTCACCTCCTGCCAAACAAAACACTGCAAAGACAAAGGTTTGAACATATGGATAAATAAACAGCCCAGTTCCCTACATTACTGGACTTCAACAGATTTCCCCACTTTCTTCTCAAGAACTCCTCTCACTGATTCCCCCACCCCACATAACAGAAAGCAGACACCCTCCCATGCTGGGAGGAGGTGAGAGGAAGAGTCTGTACCTTCCAAATCCTTCCAAAGAAGTATGTTGTTGAAATACTTCCTTGCTCCCAAAAGGAGATATAGATGGAAACCCACACTAGGAAACCAAACATTGTAATCTATCATCCAGGACTGGGGATGATGATATGATCCTCAGTACCCTTTCAGTATATCAAGGAAATTGATTTACAGCTCTCAACGTGAAAGACACACTTTCACAGAACCATTCATCCCGCACAAAAAAGACTTTCAGATTTGAACTGGGTAAACTTTTACTACAGCACATCACTTTTCACTGACTCACATAAGGTTTTATAAAGGTCTTAGTGGCAGCACTTTAAATACGCACTAAACCTCATTAAGCACTTACCGCGTTCCAGATGATAATGCCATGATATTCTTGCGACCCGTCAGAGCCAGATGCCTCAGAGGCCAAACCCCACCTTTCCCAACAGCGTGAAAACCGGCACATTCATGGAATGTTGCTCCAAGGATTCCTTTCAAGTTCAACCCTTAGTCTCCATTTCTCCATGGGTCCGTGAAAGTGTTTCCTCGCACAGTGGTGTCGCGTCCAAGGAGGGTGTGGGAATTCACAGCAGTGCTGTCAGGCTCATCCCCGAGCTACGTTACACTATGACAAGGTTTCCCTGTGGCTACTGCCTAAATTTTTTGCCGAGAGAAATTTTGCCCTTTCCCACTGCCCAGGTTCCCCATTTACCCTGCAGTGCTTCTCAAACCTCATTCCAGCCATGAACAACTTTGCACTCCTTGAATACCTGTAGACTGTTAGGCTCCTATTTGCACAGAACAAAATCCTTCCAGTAATCCCCTATAGAGTTCTTCTCCTTGGCTGAGGAGTTAAAGGTGATGTACTTTCTAGTCTGAAACTTTTAAAAAGGATCTTAGATCAGATATGCTTCTTTGACACTCATGCATGTAAAAACAGCAAAGCCCAGGTCTTGGTGACCTCCTCTGGATATATTAAGATATTAAAGGTAAGCATATGCAGTAAGTGTTTGCAGGACTGAGACTACAGGGACTTAGTACACCACAGTCACAGTGATAACTTGCCTTACCAATTTAGTACATGCAAACTTAAGATTCAAATCATGGGCTCTTCCTGAAAGTAGCAGAAAATTTTTTCATTAGATATTATTCAGTAATATTCAGTAATGTTGGCAGTAAGCCAATCAATTGGTTTTTGGCTAAACCAACATTTTTCTCCTATCGTAAACTCTTATCGTCAACAAACAAACAAAAAAGCCCAGATTTACTCTGCTTTGTGGAAGGCCTGACATCTAGTCCCAGGAATTTCAGTGGTTAATAATGCAAACGCCACACTCAGATTACGACGGTACTGGGGAAGCTGAGATTCATATTGTTCAATGGCACCATCTTCAGTCAACTACAAAGCTGATTGTTAACTGGCTTTAATAAGAAGTCATGTTCGTCTGTCCTAAGTCAGGAAAAACCATGGTATCGGTGCTTCTGAACTTGCACGATGTGGTGGTACAATCTCAGGAAATTTAGTGTTGCAGGAGAAATATCAAGAGTACAGGTTCCCCCAAAAAAGGGAAAATCTCTATACGTGTTGTCTGGTTTAAACTGAGAAGAGAAAGATGTGATGGCATACAGTCACTTCTGGGAAAGTCTTGTCTTGGTTTATTTTTCTTAGAGGGCTGATTGTTTTTGTTTAATTTTTTGTGTAGTAATTTGTAGGTCCAGATTAATGTAAAAATACTTTTTCAGGTCGTTTCTTCATTTTGGAAATATAGAAATAGCTTGAGAAGACCAAATCGTGCCGCATTCTGGCCATATAAATACTCAGAAAGTTCCCATAAATGAAATACCAATTCCCAAAGTTTGGAATTTACTTTTGCAGCTTTGAAAATAGTATTTACTGCCCTAACTCCTGATCTTTCTTTATGCTTCAAAACTAAAAGTATTCAAAAAAACATTTAACCTGATAATAGAATTAGAGTCCATCCTCTTCTTAGGTGATAGTATAGATATTTGTGGAAGTCTAATACCGTAAATAAATGACTTAGGATGTTTATTCTTATCACCTGAAAGCGACTCAAAATAAATTATTGGAACATTTGTTTGTGAGGCAGAATTTTAGCAAATGGTTTTAGTTATATGTTTACCAGAAATGTATAGCTAATTGCCAGCCAACTCCTCCCCATCTTCTTCTTCCTTTCTTCTGTATGCATGCGTGCTTTCAAAATGGGACTAGTATACATAGGCACCTTGTTCTTACAGTTAAACATACGAGAACTGAATGAATCTGGATCTAAGAATAGCTTTTTCGTCTTTCCAAGGCTGACGAGTATTTCCCGGTTTGTGTTTCCTTTTCAGCTGACCCCCTGGTTGGAAGTATTGCCACTCAGTATATGACTAACAGAGCAGAGCACGACAGAATGGCCAGACAGTGGACCAAGCGATATGCCACATAGGAACCTACTCTAGGATTTGCTGGACCTGTGCAAGCACATTCACTAAGTGCATCAATAGCCCTTCCCTTCATTCTTATTTTTTATTAAATTTTGAACCGTTTTGTGACAAAAGGTTGTCCTTACTTTCTTTTTGGTTTTATTTTTATTTTTATTTGTTTTGGGTTTTTTTGTTCTGTTAACTTGAAAGTTGTTTCCCTCAAATGTAGACAGGGAATTTTGGTTATCAGTGCAAAGAATGTTGGATCTGTAATAGTATAGAGCTTTGTCACAAAGCTTTGTATTAATGTGTGGGGTTTTTTTCTTTCATGTGGTTTTTGGGAAAACAAACAAATTCAGAATTATATCTCGTTTCTACTTAAATGTAGTGTTTAGGGTTATTTTTTTGTACTGAAGTCTTTAATGGTGGGTGCATGCTACTGGGAACAAGTTTTGTATAAAAGCTTAAAATCAAGAATCACTGTGCATTACTAAGACTGTGTTTATCACTAGCCTTCTGTTTCCCACACAAAAGGCTATTGCGTTGAACAAATTAATATGTATTTTGATTTACTTAAAAAAAAAAAGTGCTTGTAAATTTCTTAGGGACCTGCCACTTTTGACTGTGGATCAGTTGATGTACACTTGTATTATTAAAGCACTCAATAAAACACTGTGGCTGATAAATGCACTTCTTGCAAGACGGTGCTTTTGCGTTTGTGCAGTATAGGCTGCATAGTCCACATAATACAACTGCAGGTTAAGCAACTATTTTAGACCTAAACTATTCATTTCTTCTCAACAATGCATTTCTTAACTTAGAATTCTTCATTGTGTATATCTTTCATACACAAACGTCTTCCAAATTTTAAGGCCTTTCTTTCGCATGCCGGTGCTCAGCTCAGCTATTCTGAAGCCTCTTGCTGCATCTTTTATACTATGGCTTCACTATATCCATCTTGTTACATTTAAAATAGTTGGCTATAAAAATAGCCTTGCAGTGAAAGCAGAATATTGATGATGATTTTATACAGCAGGCCTCGTTTTGCCTTTCTCCAAGCTCTTTAATTGTAAAAGCAACTGTTATTTAAAAAAACAAATGAAAGTGTTCGATGGGAAAATTGAGCCCATTGCACCAATCATTCCCAGCATGTTCAACAGCAAGGGTATTTCTATTCAGATTTGACCTTCAGGCTAATTTTAGATATGCAGCCATAGAAGGAAAACTTCTACTTGGCTAAGGAAATGTGTTGGTGTTGTGATTTAGAAAATATATACTGTGGTGCTGATATCTAAATGTTCTTTGTGTTGCAAGGCATATTGGAAAATCCCTGTCTCATATAATTAAACGTTACAGATGCTATATACAGTGCTTGCCTGCCCTCTCCCCTCTCTCCTTGCCTCTTATGTTTAAAGAAGATCCGTCTTAAAGAAGATACATTACAATAGGGACAGTATAAAGATACAGGGAGACCCAATCCCATTACACTCCAACACAATCCAACCATCCTGAAAACTAAAGCAGTCAAGGTGACACCGTAGGGCCTCTACGCCAACCACTGCGCTGCTCAGCATTTCCAGGCTGATTTGTTTTTCTCTCAGCCGTTTGCTAATAACTGAACAGACGTACAGCTTGAATCTACTGGTGAGTTGTCCTCTGTGTGAAGAGAAGCTGAATGCTGACTTTGTTGTAAGTAGTATATAACTAATGGTGACTTTGTTGTAGGTAGTATATAACTACCTCCCTAAGAACCATGGGCATCTCAAAGAAATAATCAGTCTCTTTTGATCAAAGCAAACGGAGAGTCTTCTGGTGTCTGTAGAAGCCAACTGTTTACAACCCCAGCCATACAACATTTTGAGGCCAACAGATCCTAAATACAGACGTGAAAGAACAATAACAGTTCAAAAACAAAACAAAACAAAACCCAAAAACCAGATTTCTCTGAGCCAGAACACGTTCTCAAGACAATTGTTGTATGTGGTTCCCTTGGAAGCTGCTTCCACCATACAACTTGCCGCGAAGTACCTCCACATCTGAAGGGAACCTTCCTGCTGTAAAAATACAGCAAAGAAGTAAAAGGATTAAAAAGAAAAACTGCATCTTGCCCAGTACAGTAACTGCATTACTTCTCCTCCTATCCCATCTGCTGAAGAGATTCCTGCCATAAAAGACCTGTATCCCCTGAGACAGCAATTAATGGGCAATTTCAGATTTCTTATGAATTACTTTAAGCGTCTGCCACTCTGCAGCATTTATTTATACTCAGCTGAGCAGAATGCAGTAATTTCCCAGGTATATTTTAAACCTGCTTGAAAAAGAAGTCTTTAATTCCTACTATTATCTTTTTTTTTTTGCCAAAATATAAAGAAGACATTATAAACAGAAGAGCCTATTGTATCTATAATGAAGATGTAACTGAAAGACACCTGAGATACCTTGGAGGGGGAATCACGGAATTCTTAATGAATGTCTATTCTCAGTTCATCAGCTCTCACTTGCCTTCCTTACTGATCACAAGCTGCGCAGTTTGAATTTGCAGGTAAGTTGCCCTCTGTGTGAAGCTGAACAGTGGCTTTGTCCTAGATAATATAAAACTACTGCCTTAAGAACTACGGGGATCTCAAAGAAATAATCAGAAAGGATCAACCCACGTTGATTAAAGCAGATGCAGAGTCTTCTGGCGTCTGCAGGAGCCAAATGTTTGCAAGTCTGGCCATAAAACATTCTCCTCTATTTGCAAATCTGCTCTATTTGCCTCCCAAGTAATTCTTTTTCTTTATCTGCTAAACCTGGGAAATACGAAGCGTTATTTGAAACCTGCTGTTGTTGCTGAGGAGAAATGATCCATCCCCAACAGAATTCAGTCTGCCAGCAGAGCCCCACTGAACAATGATGTATTGGCATAGTCTCTTTTTCTTCTTTTCTTTTTCCTACATCTAGAATATATTGCACGTTATTCTGTCCCACCTTTGTTCTTCAGATCCTCTGCAAATTCAGCTGATTCCTGCCTCCTCTTCCATACCAAATCATCTTTCTAATGTCTTCTAGATGGAGAAGTCCACATGCTGCCCTCCAACTGGGTACAAAGATCATTCGAATGATTCATGCATAGTAAAACATATTTGATAGCATACAGTTGTCCTAAAACAGCATATAAAGGCCATCACTTCAACAAATCTCAGTATTTTCTCAGGGACACACAAATGCTAAAACTGGGTTTCGTTCTTTAAAGACATCTCACAACTTTTCTGAATTCAATATCAAGTAAACAATATTTAATTTCCTGTTACCCCAGCTAAACATCAGTGTCCCACACCCTTTGAGTTCAACTCAGATGAAGCAGAAGTCAGGGAACTCTCCAAACTGCGTTAACTTATTCACTAATTATTGAGGTCGCCTTCATGTCCCCCTGTCCAACTCACCAGCTGATTTCCCTCTCCAGAAAATTACAGAACAACATAGCTTAAATTAAGGTACCCAAAAAAACCTGTATTTCCAGAGACAGGATTTCCAGACTCCTCCAGGAGTGAGTTTTAGCAGCTCATAACCCTTTTGATTACATGCATTGTGGGTGATTGCAGGCAAACAGTTAAAATCCATTAAAACCAGCTGCTGTGCCATGAATAAGGCAGGAATAATTCCTCTTCAAAGATCTTTCTTCAGGTTTTCATATTGTGAGCTGCAGATGGATACACAGTCATATCCCATGCCCAAACAACGGGCAGCAGCTCACAGCCCTTCTTCCCTGCTACCCTGTGCAATGATGCCGTGTAAGTATAAAAGACCAGAGGTTTCGGGCCCCAATATTGGGCCCCTCTTCAAGGCCCTCTCAGCCTTTTAAATTCTGGCCCATTGCATGCTCTAGGTGTGGTACATGCTCTGAGCTGCTCTTTCAGCATGTTGTTACAGCACGGTCCCTCTCGCTGGCTGTCTTATCTCCATCATTAATCCCTCTGACTTACACCTCCTTCTCATTCACCCTTTCCTTCTCTCTGGCTGCTTTCTTCTGCTTGACCGATTCATTACTCGCTGCTGAAAGGCCACCCAAGATACTGATCCCAGTTCAAATAGCTCTTCCTGAAGTTGCCTGAGCATAGTATTTTCTTTGTCCCCCAAAGTACATGCCCAAAATGTGCCCCCAGGCTCCCATCTGCTCCCTCTTGCCTGAGGCAGTGCCTACTGCAGCAGGAAAAGCAGAGGCAGCTCCACTGGAGTACGAAGACGCCATGTGATGGTTCAGACAGTGCAGCAAGTCCCAGTTACTCCACCCCCAGCATTATCCTGGGGTCCCTTTTCTCCTTTCCAGTTCTCAGAAACTTCTCTTGTCTCTGAAGTTGGACACCTTGCCCCAGGCCCAATGCGCTTGCCTGCATTTTGAGTTGGACAGACTAAAACAAGGAGTCGGAGTAAAAATTCTGGCACCTCCAAAGTCCGACTGTCCAGCCTCAGCAGCCACAATTCCTGCAGAACCAGCTCTGCCTGCTGGTTTTCCATCCTCAGTTGCTCTTTCTTCTCTTCTCCTTTTCATTCCCTTTCATTTCTCTTCCTATCCTTTCCTCCACGACATCAATACTAAATCTTGAAGCTTCCTTCTCCCCCCTTCCCTCACCTCAGTCACGGCTCTGCTCTCCCCCCCGTGCTACGAGACCATGTCACCTAACACTGGGCCTCCCAGAGCTGCTTGGAATCCCCTGGGTTTTAGGTCCTATAAGCAAGAAAGAGCTTTGCATGAATTAAGTACTTCCTCATTGTGCCACGCCTGGCACTGGCTATAAACTAAATCACTTCTCCCACACACGTCATTAGCAGTAATGAAATCCGGGCTGGCCTGCCTCCTTAGCGTGACATCCATATGCAAATGCATTTCCTCAGCTTAAACGATCTGCAGAGCCAATGCATGGCTGCTTGGGATGCCTCCAGCAGCCTCTCTCAGGTCACAACTGGAATATATTTGGGGGCTACTATTTACCAGGAAGAGTTTTATGATACCTTTAAATCCATCATTGTGCACCCTAATTCCATCATGAACTTTAATAGGGACCTGCGGCACTTCGGGATAATGAAAAGGGCAAAGCAAAAGATCCCTTTCATGTCTATTTTGATTGGGAAAGTGTCCTGGTTTCGGCTGGGATAGAGTTAAAGGGCTAATGGAAGGTTGAAATAAAGACAAGGCCATCCTAGTCCCTTGCCAGTCCTAAATTAGAAAAATCCCACTTCGTGTAACAGCTAAGTAAAAGCTGTATTTACTCCTGTAGGTTTTGCGGAACTGAATCAAAAAAAAACCCCACTGTCCAGGTGTTCCAATAGTAAACGTGGATGGTCAGATCATGCATTTCAGGAGAGGCTTCCTAGGGAAATGCTTCCACTGGGAAGAGCTTCCCAGCACCCTCATCCCCTCCACCTCTGCCCGGCTGCACGCAGGACTCCCCTCTTGGCAGTCCCTTGGGAAACAAGGGCTGGAAACAAGCACCTCGGGTCATTCCTTATTGTCACCGCTCCTCAAATACACTCACTCACAACAGGCATTTGTTGCTGCAGAATCGGCGCTGGGGTCCCCTTTTGTGTCGCTGAGGACCTTGGGGTCAAGAAAAACAAAGGGTCACACTTCAGTTTCTGTGAAATGCCTCCTTTCTTTGCAGTTGACTCATAGCCTTTGTAAGGCCCTGAATGGAGTCTCTTGACATGAATGGAGCTCCTACCACACAGATTTCAATGCAGCCCCAGTCCTTTCTCCACTTGTCATAAACGGGGCAAAGAAAGTGCCCATCGCGCTTTGGAAACACCTTGCTTGTAGCAAAGCCGAACTGCGCTCTTGCCCATCTTCAAACTCTTCCCATTTACATTTCTCAGACACCTCTCAATTATAAGAGCCTTTTTCTAGCAATCACTCAACACCAAGGACCTGCAAAAATCCTGCCTCCTTCTTCCTTCGGACCACATGCAACCTTCATCCCTGCTCTTTCTCTGCTGCTCCCCAGTTCCTAAATCTGTTTCTTCGCTCAGGCTTCAGCGACACAACCCCCTTGCTAAGCCTACCAACACACCAAACACCAAAGTCACCTCTGCTTCAGGCTCCTCGCAGCCCATCGCTGTCTCACCACGGTGCACCAACATCTCACTGGGGAAGGGAAAGCCCACCCCAGCGCCTGAAATTGTTGCCATCTTCACAAAAAGAGGGATGAAAACCTACTTCATGCTCATTCGTTTGAAAGAGCAGTTAATGCTCTCGGTGCTCAGCACTTACTCTAAGGCACAAATACTCTCTGCAGATCTCCTGGTCTCAGAGTTCACAACAGCACTCTCCGTTGGTCTTCCAGGAGGAGTATTGTAAGTACTAGCAAAATGGTTTGTATTAAATGCCCTGAATGTTACTTATCTAATAAATTGAATGAAACTTTCCCAAAAATCTGTGTGCGATGGGAACTTCATCATCTTTTACACAGGAAAATAATTGTGTGAATTAAAGTCTCTCCTGTTTCCTGTTCTGCTTCATTATGTATTGTCCACCCACTACCTCTTGCTGCAGTTTGAAAATAAAATCTTCCTGAAATCTACTTAGAATTTAAATCCTTATTGCAAAGCAGCAAAGAATAATCAAAACGTGCTCTGTCTTATCAAGGTAATCTAATCAGAAAGGCTCATGGAATTATTTACACACATACATTTTTATGATAATTTAATAATTGATAGGCTTAAAGGAATAATCTCATTCTCTTCTATTTCATAATATACATCATGAAATACTATATTTCATTACTGTGTAAACTTGCCATTTTATCTATTTAAAATAAATACAGATTTGAATAACTTTAATCAATAGTTTTCTAGTGGAAGAAGAAGACTCTATTACTTGTGTAGTATAGTACTGTGTAGACTTACTTAAAAAACATAATCCTATTTGTAACTTTTTTCTTTCCATTTTTATGAAAGATTGAGAAAAGTCTGTAAACGAAAAATGACAGCAGTCACTTGAGCTCTGCTAATGTGCCGGCTGGAGCTGTTAGTCGTAATAACTCTGTCTAATTTTCAAAGAGCGGCACTGAAACACTGGAGGCAGAAGGACAAGAGCTGCAGTCAAACCCCAGGAGGAAACGAAAAGAAAAATAATTGCAGAAATAAACACTGCACTCGTACGCTACAAATTTCCTCCAGCAATCTATACATGCTGCAGCATCCCCCTTAGCTCAAAATGCACTCTGCTAGCTGCAGGATGCCGAACCGTTTGAGCAAACATGCTGCTGCACCTCTTCCCAATCTGACAGCTTCACGTGGGTCTCTCTCAGTGCCAGGCTCCCGGTTGTGGACGGGAACAGGCAGCCCCGGGGAGTGAGCGTGTTAAATGGCAAAGCCAAGGGAGTTGTGCCTTATTCCTTGCTCCTGGTCCCACAAGAGCAACACCCTAACAGGGGGGCTTCCCTCTCCTCCTCCTAGTCTCACTCATCAGACGCTGTTGGGTGTCTGTTTCGCCTGCCCAGCGAAATTTGGCAGCGGTTCTGCCAACGCTGCAATGATGCAAATCTAGCGGGAGAAGGACATGAGGTTGTGCCTGGTGGGTGATGCTGTTCTTCCTCTGCAGTTGAGGCTTTAACTCCAGCTTGCAGCTCACTCGGGGCAGAGGCCCCCGCTTGCCCCCCCTGCAGAAACCCCTGCTCCCAGGGGCGGGGGGGACCAGCCCTCCTTCTTCTCCTCCCCCACCCGCATCCAGCCCCGCTGCCGCTGCTCAGACCCCCGGGAGGTACCACCACGCCTCTGGCGTCTTCAAATTCAACATAATGCAGAGCCAAAAGGATTTTTCCAGAATTCAGAAGCCACATGTAGAGCCAAAACTGCCAGTAGGTAATGCTCTCCCATGTGACAGATCCTCACTCAAGGACAGGACTATCACCCCTCCACCCAAACAGCACTGCTTCATGTTCACAGCACAGCTTTGGCAATCGTGGGCCTTGAGAAGCAATGTTAGGAAATTCTTCCTGGGTTTTTTTGGTGCAAAGGGTTTTCTTGTCTTTTTCAAAAAAACCCATGTGGCACACTGTCTCTGCGCACGTCCTTTCCTCTCCTCTTCCCACCCACTCTGCCTCCCCTCTGCCATGCCCCAAGGAGCCCGGCGGGCTGAGCCTGGGAGCCTGCATGTGGATAGAGAAGTGATTTTCTTGAAGAAGTAGGCAAGATGTAATCAGTAGCAAGAAAAATATTGAGAAGCGGAAAGCTTCTTCCCTCCGGAGCCTGCCCAACGTGTGCAACGACTGCAGTGGCGTGAGCTGAGGCAACGTGACGCTTATCCCGACAGCTGGACCTTATTTGCAGAGGACATTCCCTGCCGTTTCTTAGGTTATATCAAGCCAATGGATGAATGTATTTTGAAGGGTAATGCTGCATGTGTTCTTATTTATAAATCCTTCTCCTATATTATTTTAAGCCAGGCTTGGGGTGGCAGGAGAGGGAAAAACTGCTGACTTCAGCCCTGTGACCTTCAGCCTAGGCACTTCTTCATCCCAGTCCTGCCTCCAGGACTTGTATGCAAAGCAATGTGGCGCTGGAGGAGAGGCAATACAGGAAACTCACAATCATGAGACCCAGCTTAAAAATCAGGCACCAGCCCACCTGAAGGTGTATTTTATATACATATATATATATATGAATGATATATGTGTATTGATGCATGTTTTATACATATACATGTGCCTGCTTTGGACACACACTGGCACCTCCAGGACTGAGAGGGGTTTTGGTTCAACCTCCAAGTGCCCCCAGCAATGTGGTGGTGGGTGCGAGCACGACTGCCCATGGTGCCACCCACGAGAGTGGTTCCAGCACTGCAGAAGGTAAAATAAAATAACATTAACGGGAACTGACAGTGAGGCACTTAGTAATTAAAAAAAAAGGGGGGGAATGTCAGTGGAAACCTTCTGTAGATCTAGCAGAAGTAAACTTCTCCAAATGAGTGAATTAAGGATCAAAATGTCACCTTACAGTCATAAATTAATATCCCAAAGTACAGAGCTTTTCCCTGCCTAGCGTTGCACTACACCTTGGCAAAACAGGAAGGAGCCACTTCCACTAGACACATAGTACACAGCCCTGAAATGTATGGACTTGCCTTGTTCCAGCAGGGAAGGGGGGTGGAGACATATTAAAATGTTAGTTGCTTATGGACAACTAATTCATACATGTTACCACACAGCCTCATTAGAATTATTAAAATTATTAGAAATATTTAAAGCTGCTAAAGTAAAATCACTCCCCATGCTGAACTCCTTAACACCAAATACTTGTCTTTTAGAGGCCTGTTCCTCCAAATAAGAATTCCTGCTCCCAGAAAGCAGCAAAGTCCGTCAGAAAGGGAGAAAAAAAAAAATCTCCAGATCTTTATTAAATCCTTTGGGAAAAATAAAATATATTAAAGTCATAGAATCATAGAATCATAGAATCATGAAGGTTGGAAAAGACCTCTAAGATCATCAAGTCCAACCGTCAACCCAACACCACCATGCCCACTAAACCATGTCCCTAAGCGCCTCATCTACACGTCTTTTAAATACTTCCAGGGATGGTGACTCCACCACTTTCCTGGGCAGCCTGTTCCAAGACCTGACCACTCTTTCAGTGAAGAAGTTTTTCCTGATGTCCAGTCTAAACCTTCCTTGGCGCAACTTGAGGCCATTTCCTCTCGTCCTATCGCTTGTTACTTGGGAGAAGAGACAATAGTTCTCCAGTGAAGTGGTAAGGTTAAGATGTCTTCCCTTACTCCCTGCAGCGGCTTTCACACTGTTCCACCTTGCCTGAGCAGGAGGGACAGTCCACAAGACCCATGCAGAATCTCAACGGACCTGTCCCATGGTTAAATTAATGAACAGTGAGTTGTACACAGTTTGTAGATCTGCACGACTGCCCTTGATCCACAAAGCTGAGCACGTGAAGACTTTTTTCAGAATCAAGACCTTTTATATGGTAGGTAGTTTTGCCCAGGGGGAAGATTTCAGCAGTATTTTGTATCAAATCTAGTGTGAAACTCAGCAGAAAAAAAAAAAAGACTAAATAGCTATTTATCTGTGTCACCAATCCTCCAAATATTTATACATGTAACTGTATTTCTTGCACGTATATGAGATCTCTCTAATGAATCTGCTTCAGTTGGCCAAATAACTTTTCTCCAGGATATTGTTTTTCCTTCATACTTATTTGTTTTTAAAGTATTTTGCTTGTTAAAGTGCCTACCCTCAGTATGGGTCTGCTTTAATTTCATAGAAGTACTTAAAAAATAGTCCTCCACGGATTTGCCACTCAAATGTTGCAGCACTGAAAATCTGAATATAAAACACCGTATAAACCTAAATGAAATTGCCCTACAGGAATTGATTTTTATTGTCTCAGCTGATAGAAAAACAAAATGTAAAAAGCATACTGAAAAGTAAATTCAGTTAAGTGCTAGCAATCTGAGGTGTCATTAGTAGCGTAAGCAAAGAGAGGTTTTGATTTACTATGTGTTGTGTTTAGCCTGGCTCTGGTGCTCTGAGCAGCTCCGTTCTGCCAGGGGGAAATGAGCTGCAGAGCTTTTCAGTGGCCGGTCCTCGAGGGCTGATGGCCACCACAGGCATCCCCCGAGGTGGGAGCCGGAGTGGGAGCGGGTAGGGGGTAAGGCATCCTGTGCTGACCAGGTCAGGCATAGGAGACTACCTAAAAAGTTGAGTGCTGGAGAAACAGTTAGAGCCGAGGTAAGTAGGACTTTTACTTGAGGTTAAGGAAAGCTGCCGAATGGCATGATTCCCTTTCTATTTATCGGAATCTGGCTGTAAGAAGCTCCTTTTTGACCTTTTTTCTTTCTTTCTTTCTTTAGACTGTCTCTCTGAGCTTAAATGTGTGCTTGTTCTTCCCGAGTTGGCTCCAGTTAAAACCATGTATTCTCGATGTGTGTTTAGGCGACAGCGTCACCGGTGGTTGCGGGCTTGCCAGGCCACCTTAAAGGGCATCGTGCTGAAGGAGGGATGCCTTTTGCCCCTCGGGAGATGCTGCAGCTGCCCAGCTGCCGGGGGATGTCTTCCGGCTGAGAGGTGGCCGCAGGAGGGGCAGCCGGCTTGGCTTCCTCCTACGCTTGTCTGGGAGTGCCTTACTGGGGGTACCAACGCTTCTGACCTCTCATGTGGTGGAGGGGAAAAAAGAGACAGCTTTTTGCAAAATCAAAAGCTGTTTTGTTCCAGTAACCGAAGCCTCGGGAGGTGCCTCGGCTCTTAGGTGACAGTTGATAAAACCGTAAGATGTATTTTTCTGCTTCAGGTGAAAGCTGATGGTAGGTAGGAGGGATTTACGTGCAGCTTAAAGGACGCCCCCAGAAAGCGTGAGAGACCTGTAAAGCACCGTAGTTTTTAAATCTGAATTAAAAGAGAGATGACCATTGGGAGATAATGGTGGCCTTGAATCAACTTCAGTTCTTGTGTAAATGATCCTCTGCCTCGACACTTCTCACTCAATTATGGTGAACTCATTAACAGATGGACTACACTGTCAGTTGTGTAACAACTTTACTTTTCTGATCTCTTCCATATAGGTCATACTTAATTGTTTCATTGGACTCCAGAAATAAAGTAAACCATCACAGCTGTGGAGGTATATACATTGTTAATGTTAAAGATATTTTTTTCTTTTTTTTTTTTTTTCCTGACAAGCCAAAAAAAAACCACTTTGGATAAAACCAGAAAAAGCACCTTCTCGATTAACTTGTGGCATCCAGTGAGAGTTTTCAGACCAAGCGGTAAAAGCTGACAAAATGAAGCAAGTGATAATATAGTATTAAAATGAAAAGTGTTGCACAACTTCAATAGGGGATGATGCCTATCTGGCCTTGAAACACCTATATGTGATATTTCTATCTTGGAGGAACTGATTCATTACTATTCTTTCTGTCTCCACACGCTGCTTCCACAATGAATCAGGCATTGCTCAAAACTATACTACTTTCAAAGCTGATGCAAATTAACTGAAGTTGATTAAAATAGCAAACTTGGAGGCTTTAACTTTACTCTTGGTAAAGTCAAAGCAAGTTTTGCTACTTGATTGAGCCCTAATGGGGTGAGAAAGGGAATTGATATTTATAGATCTTGTGGTTTTCCATGTAGCCCTGGCTACCTCAGATCTAGTTTGGTCTTTTCATGACTGACCTTTGAGTTTTACTATTAAATCAAGTTGTGGAGAGAACTAGAAAGTGGCCCTGATGCTGAGCAGAGTGTAGCCTCCTTTGGGCTCTGTACTGCTCGACCCTTCCTAGTGAAAATAGCAAGCAAGTTCCTGGGAGGCTGTGACCAAACTGTCCGCGTCTCCCAAAAGGCAAGTCAAAACATGCTCTTGGCCCAAAGTAACAGGCTCTGTGGGAAATCTGCTAGAGCCAAGAATTAAACCTCAATTTCCCCGTCCCCTAGACATGGCATTGATTTTTCCTATCAAAAGGCTTGTCTATTCAGTATGGGCTCCTGGCTCACCCTATGATAAACAACAATTTTCTTTCAGTTTAATTAAAACACTTATTGTTTGCTAGGATGCCATCGAATCTATCTTTAATTGTATTGCCAGTCACAGCTCATTAGCTCCATAGGCACAGTGGTCAGGCTGAAATACTAAACAAGAAAAAAACTGAGGAGAACAAGTCGTGAAGATATTTCACCAGTTCATACAATGTGTGAGAATGAAAAAGAATTTTCTTCGTGTTTGAAGAAAAAAAAAGGAAAAAAAAAAAACAATGCAAAGGTGATGCATTCTGAAAAAGGAAAGAGATCATCAACAATTCTAGCCCCGACCTCCCATCTCTTGCAGAGAGTCTGGGCTCAACTCTGGCTTTGGCCTCAGCATTGCAGGAATCCCCTGTCTGTCATCTTCCTCCTAGCACTGCCCAGCAGACCTGCTCTGGCCTGTTTATTCTGCTTCTCCCTACTTTTTCCATGCCACTTTGTGCAATACTCTGGCTTTAAGCATGCAAGGATTCTTTTTGGTCTTTTGTACTTGGTCTTCTGTTAAGTGTCATGCCACAAACCCATCGGTTTACTGTCTCTTCGATCATCATTTTGCTTTTCCACATGTTTTGGACTATTTCACAGCACTGGTTTGCCCGAAGCTGACTTACCAGGGCCCTGCGAGTTTGTATGCTCTGGCGGAGCACACCACTTCCTTTGCTCATTTCCTCTCCTTTACCACATCGTCAGAGGTTGTAATATATGATAATGCACATGAGGCATCATTTCTTTTTATAGGTACAGACAGCTATATATGAAGTGCGGAAGAGACAGTGCTACATAATGTATGCAGAAAACTTCATTACAGATGAGCACTTATCCTCATATTCAAGAGTCTGCCTATGTGACGAAAACACAGGTAGATCGGCACTGAGGGAAGGATATCCTGTCGGAAATCTCAGTTGTCTTCCTGCTGTAGGGCTTTGCTTTTTTCTTCCCCTTTACATTTATTTTTATTAGGTTCTGGCTACTTCAGTGTCTTTGAATTTCCTTTAGATTGACCTACACGTCTTCCTGAAAGATCTGACTTAATCCTTAGTATCCTCATCTTAAAACAGGGCTATTAGAATGACCAGGTAGCACGGCTGCTGCAAGGAGGAGTAGTAAAAGGTTGCTGGAGCCTGCGCAGGGAAGCGTGGTTATTGCTCAGCTCCTCGCCTTGCTCTCTTCAGTGTAAAGCTTTGTCTCCAGTTCTGTAGCCCGGGCCCCAGGGTAACAGGGACTCAAATGCATGCAGAAGCCTGAGGGTACGGCTTGACAACACCACTTAGCTGATCTAATGGCTCCCTGGTGTTGAAAGGGAACAGCCCTTCTCACCTCCAGTCATGCATTTCCATGCTGGTAAGGACTCTTGCTGAGCTGAGTCAATTTACTGACCTTGCAGAAATCAAGAGTGTGTGTGTGTGGAGGGAGGAGGGTCAGGTTAGGCTTTGGATAACTCAGCAAGGGATGGGATTAAATGGCATAGGCGGAGGTGGAGGGAGCAGGACCACAGCAATGAGCTGCCAGATTTCTGAACTCATGTCTGAACCTATGCCTGAACCTCATAAGCCCACCCTGCCTCAACTGAGCGATTCCAGCCCTTTCTTTACACTGGCTCTAGAGTGCATCTGACCTGCGATGTGTCACTTCAGCATGATAAATTGGTAGAAAATGGGTGGGGTTTTGGGTGTCGAGGGTGTGTGTCTGGCTTGCATTCCCAAATGGCTCAGAGCAGGGTTAGACGAGCACGAGAGCTGGCGTAAGGAAGGAGACAGGGAATGTGCAACCAGGGGTGGGAAGGCGGGTGGGATTGCAGCAGACAGCAATTAAATTGGTTTAAGCTGTTTTTTTGTGGCAGCCTGAGCCAATTTTAGGAGCGGCTTAAGCCCAAGTGTAAGGATACAGTTAAATACTCTAGCAAATGAAAGCATTTTCCTCAGTAAGTCTAAATATGAGCATTGTAAAGCTATTTTTCTTGATTTCACGAATACTCACATGAAGAATTTTTAAATGTTGTATGTATTTATAGCCAAGGAGGCAGCTCTTTAAGAACTGTATCCCGTTATCTGCTAGTCACTCCTCTGGCTGCGGGAGCCGTGCCTCTGATAAGAGGTTTCTGCTAAAAGCCCTTTGATTGCCTCCCCGTTTGGAGCAGGGTAATGCCAGAAAGGAGACCGTGTCTTCTGAAGAGCTGGCAGTGGAAGCAGAGTTTTCTCTTACAAGTGTGTATCGGTAATATTTTTTGGCACTAGCTTTGCTCTCTGTGTTGCTTTGTATGTTCCCAGTTCCCAGAAAGGAGGAATCGCTCCCTAACCGCATCTGAGTGTTGGTGTCCATCAGCTCTTTGCAGAGCCTGGAGCAGGACGACTGCGATAGCGTTTCTGGGCTGCGTGTACCAGGGGATGCTCAAAAATACTGCGCCCTTCTGTGGCTCTGCGCTGGCCCTCAGAGCCTGCCTGGCTGCTGTAATCTCTGAAGCCCAGCATCAGGGTCCCCTCTTATCTCTCGTGCCAGTGTGGATTGATCTCCGGGCAGATCTGCAAATGAATGGCCGCAGATGGGAAAAGCGACAGGGGATAAGTGCTTGCTTTGTGCCTGTAACTACCACAAGTGCCATTAAGGAACATGCCAAGACCTTAATGAAATAGTGCTGGGTACTTTCTCCCTGTCGCTGAGGCAAGCCAAAGAGGATGGGAGCATGATGCCTTGCCTTGTTTCATCCAGGGTCTCCATCCAAATAACAGCCATTCTCTCCTTACACAGCGTTCCAAAACCAGTGGAAATGGCCTCAGCAGCCTGCCAGGTCGTTTTGCCTAGGAATCTGCTGGCCCACAAAAGCTGCTAAACATAATTATGAAGTCCCCAAACCAAACATTGATAAAGGAAGCAGCGGTATCTGAGGCACTTCATTTAGGGGCTGATTAAAAATCAAAATCCAAAAATGTCAGTGGGAATGTTTTACTGCTTTCAGTATGCTTTGCATCAGGCCACGGGCCCAGGTGTTGCCACGTGTTGTGGAAACAATGCACGTGACTTCAGAGCTGCATGCAGCAGCAGTGCACAGGGAAGTCTGGAGTATTTGGGGCAGGAGGAAAGCAGTGTTGCAGGAATGAAAGCAATCCTTTTCCTGACTACTCACAAATATATGCCATACATTTCTCTTTTTGGTACCCTGTAACTGATCACATCAAGCTATAATGAGGAACTGAACGGACAGCCAGGTAAGTAGTGCAGTCGCATGAAATCTCACCCTGCAGCTCATTATATGGAGCTTGTGCAGAATGTGATGTGTTGGCACCACGGGGATACTTGGGTCTGGATTCACTCTTCACCCTGTCTTCCCCATGGCAGCTGCAGATAGGCTATTGATCTTTCTCCTCATTAATCAGAATAATTTTGGAGAAAAAATAAGGGGCTCATTTCCTATCCATTCTTCCCCTTAGTTCTTTAATTTACAAACAGCTTTATTTTGAGCTTTTCCTGTTTCCTGCCTCCTTTATGAGGCACCATTCAATGACTGCTACTTATTTGGTAGTGATATGTGACTCACAAAGTGTCTGGAGTTTTTTTTTGTAAAGCCTTAAGATGGGAGTAAAAAGGGAGAGGAGGGCCCTGTTTTTAAGCAGGATTTGCTGTGCTATAACTGCATCAAACTCCAGGTAAATGGATGCAGTTGTTTGGAGTGGAGGAGGGAAAAATGTACTGTTACAGTCATCTTTGGGGTTTACATTTTAAATGAAAATAAATGCATCTATCTAGGGAACATATACAACTCCCTTTACTCCAACCTCGGAATCTTTAATTACCTTCGCAGCCCTGCTGTGCAGCAATAAAATGCTATTATCCTCACTTCATTTCTTATCCTCAGATAAGGAAAGAAGGCAAGGGAGGCAAAGGACTAGCAGAACCCAGACCCAAGGCAAGAGGTTTATGACCCTGACAGAGCAGATGAAGGCTTGGTATCTAAGCAAATTGCAGCAAATCTCTGTGCTGAGTGGAGAATTTTCTACTTTGCCAGCAAAAAATGTGAAACAGAGAGGCCTGCCTTCTACTTAGGATTTCACTGCCTGCATCAAAGACACACAGAAGAATCTGGATCTTCTTTGGATCCTCTTTGGATCCAGAATTAGTATTTATTTCGTAAGGAGAGGAGTCATATCCAGTTATTCAACAAAATTATTTGGGCTCATGGTGACCTTGCAAAGGACCTCCACGTAGGTGGAGGAATGACTGAAGCACAGGAAGCGGTTTGGGTGTAAGGAAGACACTGAGCCGTCTGGCATAGTGAGCACTGAGGGGCTTTTAGGGGCCTGTGGAAGTCTAATGTTTAAATAACTGTTTAAAGCAATTGAAATAGCACTTAAACCCAAAAGGCTTAAAGCTCCTTTTGATTTTAAACTCCCATAGAGCTGACACCTGAACACATGTGCTGTGGCATAGGCACCAAGACCCTGGTTCTGAATATGGACTTGCATTTCAAGTCTACCACCCAAGGCTGGTGACTTCCCACCTGGGTTGGCATTATTTGGCTTGGTTTCATTTTTTCCTTATGTTCTCTTTTTTTTATCCTCCCCCTTTTAATGGACCTTTATGAACTAAAAATAATTGCTTCCTTTTAACACAAATCAAGCAAGAGATTTGAATGGATTGCTGCTTTTGATGCTGCAGTAGGCTAGGTATATGCAAGGACCAGTTACTAAACTCCATAATGTGATACAGTGTTTGTTTGGTTTGGTTTGGTTTAATATATGTATACCCACCATACAAAGGGAAGAGCAATTGTACCCATTTCAGGTTTGTTTGGAGCCTTCTCTGGGTTGTTTCTTTATTAAGCAGTGCTCACAAGGTGCTAGGAGTAAGCAACCTGCACTTTGACTCTTGAATCGCAAAACATTTATCTTATTACTCCATGCTTTCAGCTAGATTCCCAGTATTTCTAAATATCCAGTATGGTATTAAACGCAGAGCACAAAGCAGAGTGGGAGCGTGTTATTTACGAGGAAGTTGTCGAGCTATTTGCTGCTGTAATATTGATGAGGCTTCTTAGGCAGGTCACGTTAGGATAGCATGATAGGAAATGAAAACTCTCTTACAGCTCTGAAGCCGGCGCTTGGGGAACTTGATTTGAAATTGCTAAGCACCTATCCAGAGGAAAACAGAAGGCTGCTGCCAAGAAGCAGGTGTTGCATCTAGTTCTCAAACGACATAGCAGATTTGTAAGGCGCCATTGAGGTCACGGGCATTATTAGGAGGTGGTGGGGAGCTGTGTGCTTTTGATTCCCCTTATCAAAAGGGATTTGGGTTTATTGCAGAAGTTCTGACAGCTCAGTGGTGTTCGCTGCCTTATTGTGCCTACTGCAAAAGGTCAGTCCGTTCTGGCTCAGGCAAGCGCTTTTCAGCCAGAGTCCTCCTGACAATAAACTATAAATGTTTTGTCTATCAGAAGGTGATGATAGCTTGGTATTGCGCAGTTTTCCTGTGCTACTGGAAATCTTTTTGTTTATATAGATTCCTCTGTCTCCAGGATTTATCAGCCTGGCAGCAATTATAAGCAAAACCCCATGGGTTTGGGACTTTCTCCGAATGTTTTCAGAGAAATGTTAAAATGCGTTTGTTTTCTTGCTGAAGAGTCACAGCTCATTATTCTGTGAGGAAAAAGTGGGCCGGGAATTAAAACTGAAATCTCCTTCTACCATTAAAAGTGAAAGGTGTTCCCCCAGGGGTGATCCCGTGGGATGGGCGCCCGTCTCCGCAGGGCTGCTGCATGGAGTCTCGAGCAGCGAGGTGCCCGCGCTCCCTGCCGGAGCGGAGCCCGGGCTGCTGCAGAGGGGACCATCACACCCAGCACTTCTGCCTGGCCAACTTCTTCACTGAGTTCTCTTCAGCAGCAACAGGGAGGGGGAAATATTCTATTCCCAGAGCCTTAGCCTATCTATATATCCAAGACTGAAAACTCTAAATATGGGGTCTGTTAACTGAACTAGCACCAGAGCCTTGTTAGACACCGTCACCAGCGTATCCAGTAGCTTTAGTATCTAATAAAAAGATATTTGCGTTATGTGGGAGCGAGAAATTCCAGCTGTTAATATCCTGGAGCCTGTGCAAAATACTTATACCAAACTGTTCAAAAAGCGGTCTCCAAGGGGCTTGAGGAGAGAGTGGAAAGTGTGCAGAGCTGCCACTTGAGGGGGTGGTGTCATGGAACCAGAGTGCTGTAATGATGATTTCATTGTGCAACAGGCCTGAAGTACTCTAACGAAGCCATTACTAGGTGAAATGATGCCAATGTTAAGTGCTTTGCTAGCACCGAAGTGCCAAATGCATGAAATCTATGATGCTCTGACGAGGTGAGCAGATCCAGGTGTTGATCTTGGTTGTGGAAAAGAGCTGCCCTAAGCAGTGACCTAGGAGAGGAGAGGGGGATTCATGCTCCCTTCTGCTTAGTTCCAACCTTGTGAGTATTGCATTCATTGCCATACACCGCTTGACTATCAAGAGGAGGATTCCCTGTCCTCACTCCCACCTATTCCTTAAATTTCTAGGAGGCATGGGTCTAACTCCTTTCTCAGTTAGAAGGGAGTTGAGGCCAAGTCTCCACGTGTCTTGAATCAATGTCTTAAATGGAAGGCTAGCATGTTAAAGGCTGCAGGAGGGTTTCTATGTTCTTCAGGAGTTGGCTTGGGGCTGTGAAACTGAAACAAGCAGAAGTGAACCTTCCCGCAGGCCTTGTCCACTGCTAAAGTTTGAGAGTGGGGAAGGATTTTGGAGATCAACTCTGTTGTTTTTTTGTGGGATCATTCCGGCAGCTCCGTGGTGTACTGGCAGGAGGCCTGGATTTCTTGAAGGGTGTTTTGGATCACATTTTAGAGATGTGGCCTCATATTACACCTACGTAGGCCGCTGCTGGAAGAGGTGATCCAGCCCTTCCCTCTACCTTGGCCATGGAGTCCGGTTCATCTCTTTTTGCCACAAACCTCACTCTTGTACAGCTGTAAGCAAACTGGCAAGCTTGCTAACCTGACGTCAAGGGGTTTCTGAGGCATGTGTGGAAAGGGTAGTTTTCTGAGAAATTAATCTGTGCAGACTTGAAACGGAGCAGCGCTGGTTGCAGGGTCACAAAATCCAAAATAAAGCAGAGGGGACACCTCGCTGCAGACAGACGGGGTTAGAGAGGAATTTGGGACTGATCCTTCTGACAGTGGCCTACAGTGATGCTGGCCAGCCTCAGCAGTGCCTTTTACCCACTAGTTTCAGGCAATTCCAAAGATGGAGCATGGAACGCTGTACCTGCAAGCACAGTCTGATCACAGCCATATAGTTCCTGACCCCATAAAGTGCAAATTATCCCATGTGTGATGGAAAGTGCCTTCAATTCATCTTGTAGGCAGTGAAGTATTTTCAAGATCTGGCCCTGATATATTGGAGGATTTTTGCTGCATCTTAAGTGCATGATTTCAATGAACTGGATGTTGGTGAGTGTATTTTATGTATTTCTAACAATTCTTTCCGTGTGCTTGTGGAGAACGATTATTCTCCTCCGTCTACTTAAACTCCATTTCTCTTTCCGTCTGTTTCTGTTTCTAGTTAGGACAAAATGATACAATTTTTTTTTCCCTAACACTTTTCTCAAAAGGTAGAAAATAAAATGCTCCAGTCCTTCATAAATGCTTTGTTTCGGCGCTCCTCCCCCCAGCTCACTTGGTTGCGAGTAGAATGGCATATGTTGTCGGATACCCAGCAAAAGGAGAAGTACATAACCCAGAACCTAATAAAACAACAAATCTAGTGTGCCCTCCTGGTCTGCAATCCTTCAACAGGCTCCCTTCATTAAACATAAAGCCATGTGTTTCTTAAAACAGATCACATCCCTGGTGCCATGGTGTGGTATGTGTTGCTCTCACTGTATTTCACGAGGGTTTTTTAATTTATAACAACACAGTTTTTATTCTTACAAGGATTCTTGAAAAAGTACAAAAAAAAAACCAACAAAAAAAAATATGGGCAATACTGATATTTGTGAGAGCTGTAAACTACCTAAGATTGATCTGAGCAGCAGTACTTGCAACTAACCTTGACCACTCAGCTTTATTCCTGGCAGTGCCTGCAACAGCCCAGCTATGCCTTACTTCTTCAGGCGTTTTAGTTGCCCAGGTGAAAATCCCAATTAAGTCCGGTGGCTCCGGTGGCGTTGTTCTGGATTTACACCAGGGTACCCATGAGCAGAATCTAACTGTGGGCTTCCTGCGGGCTCCCACCGCCTGGGCTGCGTTTCCATGGCACAAGCAGCGACGGAGCACCCAGGAGGACTGACAAGTTGCAGAAATCTTCTATTTGTATTCTGCCAGCTCACCCCAGCTCCAGTGTTTCTATTTCACTACTCTTTTAAAGCAAAAGCTAACAAGGTTATGGCCATAAACCTCTAGCTGGTATTCAGGCTGCTTTGGGTAACTAACAGTGCTGGCGAGTAGAGGATGCTGATGGAGTTTCTTTATATTTGATTAAAGAATGAACTGTTGCAAGCAGGGAGAGAAAATCGAGCTCTCCCGTAGAACAGGTTCGTACCTTGCCATTTGGATATTTTTAACAATAAAATCAGCTCTTTAGAAATGAGTGTGGTGGATTGCACCTACTAAAACTGTTTTTTTTATTTTAAGGCGAAAACACCATATAAAGCCACACATGTAATTCGGGGAGGGGTGGGAGGTAAAATACATTGCACTTCATTAGAGATGTTGCTTTTCATTTACAAGCACATGAGAACAGTTTTTCACTAGCTGAACTCTGTCTGTTTTTCTATGCACAGCTCTCCTAATAGTATCTCAGTGGGCCAAAATTTCTGCTGAATTAAATGATCGCAGTCAGATTGACTCAAATGGTGTCTTGGTCTTTTACACAAATGGAACATTTGCCCCGCTGTTATAAAAATATCTGCAGTGTTTATTAATCTAATAAATTTTTGAGTAAAGAAAGAGCCATAAACTAAAAGGGTTGCTAATTAACCATGGAGCTGAAAAGTTAAAGTAGTTACTGCAGACCAAGTCTCAGTTATGCTGACACCAGCATGAAGTAATTTTACTGAAGTCTGTGCTGTTACCTCAGACTTTCCCCGCTCTATCCACAACCAGAATTTGGTTCAGGCTGCCTAATTATCCTTTATCTGGGCTTAGTTTCAGCTCAGTGACACATCTCCACCTTGCAACCAATCCTTTGGCTTTTGTGAAAGTCTTTGTTGTTGAGAACAGTGCCATTTTGGTTTCCATTTAAAAAGAATTAAAGATCCAATTATGCAAATTAATTTTAAAAGCTTTATTGCCAATCTTCTGGGAGAAAGGTTATTGCACAAAGCTTGCGACAGACTTAAAACAAAGGTTCTTTGGCTTTGATATGCATCCTGGTGTGACACCGCCTTTGCCTCCTGTCACGCGGCTGGCAGCTGAGCGGGAGATTTTGGGCAGTTCAGGGACCTGACCCAGAGGAGCTCTGCGCGGCTGCCAGCCCCAGGCAGGGGACCCCTATTCTCCAGGAAATAAGCCGGGCTTGACTCATGACAGCGGAGCAGAGAGGGATGGAGGAAGGAAGAGGGATGGATTGGGGTGCGATACAGGACCCCCAGAGCCCCTAGAGACGCAGGGGTGACCTCTGGGCTCTGTGGTTTGCCTGCAAGACTCAGAGGTTGAACCTCTGTCCTGTTCTCCTGAGGATTTAACAAGGGGCACTGAGAGGAAGCAATTACTTTGGAACAGGGTGGAGTTTAGCTCAGGAAAAGCATGTTCAATCACGAGTTTATGTTATTTAGGCTTTAGAAATTATCCACTGCAAATATTAGGCCAAGACAGGGAAGATCAGGGACATGCTAAAATAATATTTGCAAGTAGCGTGTGCTCTTTGTGATGAGCAGGGCTAGCTATCCTTCCATTCATTTCTGTCTAACAGGGAGAAAAATGTTCGCGTGGTGATGCAAAGCTCAGAAACTGGCTGGAAGAAAGCTCAGCAGCTGTGAAAGCAGCCCCCACCCTTCCTTGTGCCCTCCCTTCCCCGTATCCAGCCTCTTCCTAACAGTACGTGAAAGCCGCTCAAATGGCAGAAGAGTTGCTTCTTACTCATCCTAGCAGGGTTTGGAAAATCATAGGTCACAGAGGACAAACGGATGTTGGCAATAAGCATGTATATCACGGAAACTACCAAAATATCTCCACGTTGCTGCTGAAACAAGGAAACCAGAGATGAGCAGGCCTGGAGGTGGATTGCACACTGGGGCTGTGCGTCCCCTTGCATTGCCCCAGAGGAGTCGGTGGGAACCTCTCTGGGCAGAGCACACAGACGAGATTGCTTGGCGGGAGCTGCGCTGCAAAACTCGGAGTAGGATTGAAACTTCTGGGAGTTCAAGTGTCTTCTATACTGAGCCCGGGAGAGACGGTGTGAGGGGAGCAATGCCTCCGCGGTGCCAGGAGCGGCTTCAAGCAAACTGTGCTCTCAGTATCTGTGGAAAACCTTTGCTGCACTTTGGCTCGCTGTGATCTCAGTAGTCATAAAAGGGCTCGCTTTCTTGCATGGCATTCAGTATCCCCATCGCACACTCATCAGGAAACTATTCATCAGCTTTCGGACATGATCCTGAGCTGCTCAGGGTAACGGCTATCTGCAGCAGCTCAATAAAGGACTAATGTGTTGAGCTGCGCAAGAGCGGACAGGGTGGTCCTGGCTGGCGTGACGTGGACCACGCTGGTAACACCTTCACTGACTCTCTACGCCCGCACGTTAACAAGCCAGTGGTCAGCGATTGCTAGAGGGAGACGAGCTTACAGAGAGGACTGAACAAAATGACTTGTGGGCTTGTTCTCTTCACAGAAATCTTCCCTTAATATATATATTAAAGGGTGAAAAAAGCAGCAGGATTTGGCAAATTTACTGCTGCTGAGAAGACTGTACTGGAAATGCTTCTCAAAAATGGGCTGGCTCTTACCCTTCCCTCTCTGGATGTTGAGTGGGGTAAACCTATGGAGTCGCTCTGGTTATTTTATACGGATGTGAGTGAGAAGATGTTGAGGTCACTACACTACCGTGTGTGTTTGAAGCAAGCTGAGGATTTTAGAATGGAAAGTCTCTCTCCTTGAGTTTTACCTTTTTAATTCTGTCATTTGCTATAAAGGGGCTGCAAAGAAAAGAAGAAAAAGATGTGTTTACATGGACCTGTAATGCTCAAGCAGAAAAGATTTAGCAGCATTTTCAGAAAGAATGACTCTGAACGTCCTCTCAGTATGTTGCTTTATATACACTAGCATGCTCTGTAGGCCACCGTTGCGATAGAAAACTACAACGTTAACTGTTGTAGTAATAGCCCTCGAGAGCCTACAGCATAAGATAATGTCACAGCGTTTGAACAAGAGGGGTCTCAGGAACTCCTTCTGCTGGGATCACTGAATGCACTACTCCAAAGGAAAATCTATCCGGCCATGGTGGTGCAGGAAGTTTTGGGGTAGAAGCAGTATAAATATTTTGGAATTGATTCCTCTCCTTTTGGAAAGGAAGAGAGGAGTTTACAGTAAGCGAGGGATGTTGTGTGGGGAGAACGGGAAGCTTTACATGACAAATTTTACTTCATCAGTCTAGTAGCAATGCCACAGGGGCTGTTGCCTCAATGAGCATCCCCGCTGGATCCCTGACAAAGCTGTTTAATACACCCGGTATTCTGCTTAGTTGACTGAAGTCAGGGGGAAGGGTCTCTGATGGGCTGCAGTGTCTCCGATGGGCAGCAGCTCTGCCCGGGTCTGGAGGTGGCACAGTCGTGCTCCCAGGGGCCTGAGTGCAAAGGCAGCGTTGCTTGGGCTCCTCTATGACTTGCGTTATTTACACTCCTGAAGATGTTGTTAAATGTCTTTCCTGTTGTTCATTCGGAGATCCCAAAAATTGCCCAGATTATAATTAAATTTATTCCAGCATGAATTAAGAATCAAGATGTAAGAATTTACAGTGTTATAAAGTACATGAGAAAGTCTCTTATTTGCAAATCCCTGCTCCTGTTGGTTGAATTCATGCAGAATCCCTATTACAGTTGGTGGCAGGTAGCTCCCAGTGCAGTTCCAGTTCCACCCAGAAGTCGTCAATCTGATGTCCATGCACTAGCCGCTCCCTTGGGACAGCTTGCTAAACATTTCTTACCATGAAACAACCAAACTGCCTAAAGCAGGAAGACGGACATCAACACTCTGTAAATATTGGCCGGTGCAGAGCTGAAACTTAAGGCAGCAGAGAAAAGAGATTATCCAAGACACCGCATAGAGATCTGGGCTTTCTCAGAGTTGATGGAGGCCAGAGACTGAAGTTGAAGAATTAAGAAGAAGCCATTTAATTCATCTGAAAGACCTGATGCTCCTTGCTCTTGTCCTTGTTCTGACTTCGCTGAAGTCGATGCTACATTGCAACAGCCGGAGCACGAGGGTGAGTCAGGATCCACTTTGGATCCACTTTGTTCAACACAAAAGGAGTGAGCAGAGGGGAGGATGTCTGGGCAAGCCAAAGTGGGACAACCAGAAGTCCAGAAAATGAAGAGCAGAGCAGATCCAGCACAGAGGGAGTCAAGTTTCTTCCTAACATTGTTGGCTCAAGACAGTAAGGGCTTCAAACAGATGAGAGCTTTCATTTTCTTGCTTTCCTTTCAGGATGAACTGTAGATGAGCAAATCAGTCTTTCACCAGCGCTTCCACTTCTGGTGTTGACGGGTTTTGTTGATTTTTTTGGGTGTTGGGTTTTGGTTTTCTTTTTTTTTTTTTCTTTTTGCATTTGTGCCCAAACAACCCAACCACTAAAACAAACTCCAGCACAGCATGTTTGGAAGTGGTTTGAATATGCTGAAGATCAAAGGGAGATGCTGCCCAGTGTTTGATGTACACTTGGTTTTAATTCAAGGTTAAAGAAACAGTGAAAACAAGGATGTACAGAATGGCCCCTATTGAGAATGCATCTGGGAGGTGAAGGGAGACACATTCCTCCCTAGAACCCCATAAAACTATGCACATATGCTTCTCCCTATTGTTAATCCTTTTTGCTGATGGGATATGGAGGAGATTTTATACACTGGTGCAAAATGGAAATCTATTGTGTGCTGCAATCCCAGAGGGACTCTTATGTTCAAAACAAAATACAACAATGGAGTTAATTAGCATTGCATGGTTCACAAAATCCCCTCGAGGGGATCTTTCTCTGTTCTAAATCATCACTTGTATGTGAGATGGAAAAGCTCCCACTGAGCAGGCCCCTTCCACAAACTTTTAATAGATATTACCACGGTTTTTCATCATTTGCCATTGGCTTTGAGAAAGGTAACAGCTGAGCCAGGGCTATTCAGCTGCATTAACCAGCTGCATGTTAATACAGAAATACTCTCCTGCTCCTCCCTTCTGCCTGCAAACCTCCCCTGCCCCCCCAACACATTAACCCTTTCCTGTCACACTTTCCTCTGCCACTGTGACACATACACAGGCAGAGGGTTTAGTAAAGGTAGGCAATTAAGCAAGGGAGGTACGAATTCTGATTATTTGAACTTTACTTGTGTGCAGATGAAGGTACCCAAACCAGATCTTCTACCCACTGTGTCCGCACCCATTTGAAGGGACAGCCCCTGCTCCAAAGGACTTGCCACTTCCCAGTGCCAGGGGGGAGGGCAAAAGGCCAAGAGGAAGGACCTTGCCCCAGGAACCCACAGAAATTAAACCCATGCCACTGCGACTCCCACGCCTGCTATTACTCTCAGAGCCTGTTGGCACAAGACTCCCAGCAAGCCCAGTTATATTCTCACTGAAACGCCCTGCGCCCACACAGCGCAGTTTCCAGTGGGTATTAACGCTGGAGACAATCTGTGCTCTGCTCACTCATAGCGCACAGTGAGCGGGGATTAAAGCTTCTCTGCTGGTTTGATTGGCCCCCAGTCACCCTCCCACTCTGTTTCGTGTCGTGCCAAAACTGATCAGTACCTGCACATCCTCCACCCATTTGCAATATGTTGGCCAGATGGCCAAGTCTGTGTTTCAGTGCAGGCTTGCGCTCAAGTGCAGCTCGCTCATGACTGCAAACTGCTGGAATCAGCAGCAAAGCTCCACTGTGGACATGACTGCACTGCCTGATGCACTGATCCTGCATCTCCTTGTCTCCTGGGAAGAGCCAGGAAACCCTGAAGAAATACTGCAATACGGCAATCGTTTCAAAAAGCCACTGCTAACGAATTGTTGGAGCCGGAACATGTCAGGGCACCTTGTAGCTCTCAATCAAGAGCTTGGAGCTGAAGTGCTTTGTAAGGAAAGAAGTCAGACTCTGGCAGGGTTTGTGCTAACTGTCAAGTTCTGATGGGTGAGAGGGGGTTTTGTCATGGGTCATTCCTACTAAACTATGTTTTATTATGATTGCCTCAGGATAGCCAAGACTGCTGAACACTTTGGGACTACGGGGTATCTGGTAAGGAAGACCTAACCATAGAATTCTCGAATGCCGGGGGAAGCTAGGAGGTAAGCCCCTTTCTTCTTCCATTTCAGCACTGGATGTGTTTACTGCTTTCTGTCTTAGCCAAGTATATTGCCCTTCTCCCCTCACATGGCCAGGGTCCCAGGGAGCTGCCACAGTGGCTGGGCCCCAAGAGCACCTCTGCTTGTAAGCAAGGATCCCTCTGTAACACAGGAGGGAAAGACGCATGGAGAGAGCAGTGTGCATGAGCACGGACGCGCAGACTGCCAGTCCAGGGCAAGGGACCTCAAGATATCTGTCCTTCTTTACATTTTATTAGCGTTTTATTTTAAATGGTGCCGAGGCGGATGTGAAAGGGACTTTTTTTAATAAAAAAAAGCCGTAGGCTAACACAAACCATCTTCCTCCAGCTGTGGCTAAACTATTACCCGCCCCCAGCCCCCTCTCCTCCCCCCTTCCTGACTCTCACCTGGCACACCACAGTGGCACACCACTGTCTTCCCCTTTCACACGTCGAAAGCAAGCGACCAACCCAGGGCAAGAGAAAAGGTTAAGCACATCGCTGCCTTGGGAACCTTCTGTTGGCCTCCCACCGCCCTGCCACCACTGCTCTCACCTGCTTTTCACCCTCTCCTTCCTTTGTGCCCATTATGTTACTCCTCCACTTCTCCCACTGCACTAACTTGCACATTTTGGCCAATCACCTCCTCACCACCCTCGGCACACCGGGTTGAAAAGTACCACCATCTAATGGTGACACAGTCCTTGAATGTTCGGTGCCATTTAGATTTGTTACTCTCCTACTTTGGCCGATAGACTGCTCCGAGATTACAACCTTGCAGCGCTCGTAGCACTGATGACATAACGTTTCATGACTTTGCGGACGTACTCATAGCTCTATATAGTATGTCCCCAAGCATTTTATCACAGCACGTGAGGACATGTTTCACAGTATTCTATCTAGGCACTGCTGCTGGCCCAGAGCCTAGGCATTTGAACAGCAAACTCCTTTTAGGACTCATGTGAACGTGCACAGAGATAACGAGGCAAGAAACAGAGGATATAATTAACCACTAAAGTTCCTCGCAGTCATTGCAAAATGCCAACAGACTCTGTTCATCTCTACAGAGAATATAAAGCGGAATCTAAGCGCAAGCAGGTCTCTGTTCTTGCTCTAGCAGCCTTACTCTCAGATGTTAGGGGCAGAGGCGGTTTCCTCAATCTGTGTGCCCTTTCTTTCTTACATCTTCTTTGGGAATCTGTTGTGGAGTAGCTGCTGATGCACAGCCAGCCCTAGTGCAAACCAACAAAGCCATTTCAGGATGTGATCTGCGTTGTTGAAACTCAGCCTAGCTTCTAGGAGCAATTTGTGGAAGTGGCTCAAATCTTAGGGACCTGACTGTGCAGAGGACATTCTGCTGTATGGTAGAGTGTAACTGCAACGCACTGCAGCTATCCCACAGCAACGCTGCATGCAGGCTTCCTTGTTCCATTTTCCCAGTTGACTGTAACCCAAACCAGATTGTCTGCCCAGGGAGCTTTTCACAACTACTTTTCCTGTTGACTCGGTTTCCCTGGGAGGAAGTCTGGGGAAACCCACAGTGTTGGCAAGCCTGAAGTGACTACCTCCACTTCTGGATTTGCTTCATTATAGAATAAGCCTGGAATAAACAGCAAAAAGAAATCTGAATGTAATGACTTGCAGCAAGAGCTGCTAGGAATCTGCATAGGGCCAGTCCCGTGAAATGTACCGAGACGCTGAAAGGTTCAGATAGGTGCCTAACCACCTTGAATTGCTTCCAGAGGAAAGTTAAAGCCCTATTGTTTGAAATTCTTAAAACTGTCAACTGGGAAATTCCCTGTAGAAAACAGGCCTGCATTGACTAGTCCTCCAGTGGCCTTTCCCATCTTCAGCTCCTATGATTTATGTGCTCATAAATTCCTTTGTGTTCTGTGCTTACCTGGAAGACTCGCCTGTGGCTGGCATCCAAGAACACCATAGTGGAATTGCGTTAGGCTGTTCTTTCTGGTTTCCCATTGTCTCTTCCCTGCCTGAATTTGGATCCAAGAGCAGATACGGACCAGATGCAACGTGTCCTCTTCAGACTGGAAGGCCACCTTTTCCTGTAGGGACATCCATCCAGTTCGATTCTGCCAGGTGATGGTCAAGAAGTGAAATGCCCTGTCCTTGCCAGCTGCTACCAGTGTCTTCCCTTGCTGCACCTTGTTCAGGCTCCTTGGCTTCAATCCTGCTCTATTTTATTTAAAGGTGACTGTATTGGGAGAAACAGAACTAGCCTGGGGCAGAACTGGTCTGAATTCAGAACCAGTCCCCTACCAGCACAGGCTTTTTGGACTATTTACTTCACATCATTTTTCAGGATGAAGTTTTATTTCAAAATAGCATATAAAGGAATTGTTTGTTAATGCAACTCTATTTCATGTAAGTGTGCCCAAAGCTCTTCTTTGCCATGTATACAGCAGTATATTTGCATATCAGAAGATTTCACATAGCTTCTCAAGTTACTGTACATGCCTAACTGCTTCCAATTGCCGCAGTAACATTGGGGGAAAAAAGCTTTTACAAATGCTTCACCAGACAAATCACATTTTTAGCAGAAGCAGAACAATTCATTTCTCTTAGAAAGATGTTTTCAATGAGGGCAGAATCAGCACAGTACTTAGTTACAATACTGGAGTGTCAGATGTTTATTGAGTCAGCAAAGGAGATATAAAAAGAACTGGCAGGGCTCTGCAAATCACTTTGATTTTTAGTAGTGACTCTACTATGGTAAACAGTAAATAATGTAAATAGCAAAGGTGTTCTCATTCACAGAGAAATGAAATGGGAAGTCAAAATCCTTTTTTTTCCTTGTGATAAGAAATCTTTTTAAACCTTCTGATGCCATTTCTTATTCCATCAGTATTGCGTTAACTTGATATGTTGCTGTTAAACAGCTGCACTTAAATACATCAAATGGATTAATGCTGGCACTTTATCAGGTGTAGTTTCTGTCTCTGTAAGACATCTCTAGACATATAGAAACTACTTAAAATGAGAAAAGAAGTTTCTCCTCTTCACTGATTTAGAGGACTGTGTGTAACTGGCTGATATTTCTTGAACATCCCGATTAGTGCCAGGCTGGTCACAGCTATGACAGGGCAGATAAGTTAAGTGGGCTTTGAAAATCACGCTAAGTGATACGAGTTAGCGCAGCTGCTTCGAATGCTCTCATCCATGTGGGAAAGCAAGCAGAGGCACAGTGAAGAAGAGCCTACAGACACATTCAAGATAGCTGCAGTTTTGCCAGGCATAACTCAACCGAAGCTGAGGTATGAACTCAGTGAGCTGTCTTGCACTGTCTTTGCTTATCTGGTATCGCTGTATGTAAATCCTCAGGCTGAAGGAAAAGGAAGGAAAGAAGCTGCTCACAAGAGAGAGTAATTTCATCACCGATGAAGGAAAGTACTAAAAGGAGTGAGTCACTGGGCACTGTTTACAAGAGCAGTAAATAAATACAGTGTAGTGACTTGTTACTTATTTTTTTAGTACCAAAAGTAAGAATGAAAGCTCTTCTCTGTCCCAGTCTCTTTGCTGATTTCTCTCTTGTGCATCCAGCAGCTCACCTCTGCAGGACCAGCCACCTCGCAGGCGGGCAGGCGGGCTCCCCTTTCCACCACTCTGGGGCTCACGTGATTGCTGCCTTAAATATATGACTCTGCACAAATAACCTTCAGCTCATGGGCCAGGGCCTGCCTCCCCCTGCTCTCTAGGAACGTCACTAAATCACTGCCAGCCCTGGCGCGAAGCCTGGCTCCGATTGTATCATCTTGGTCTTGTGTCATGAGCCACTGGGGCCGTGGCAAGGTCGGGGACTTTCTGATGAAACGGGAAAGGTTTTTCCAAAAGGAAAACTGAACCCAAGGAAAGGAGATCCTTCCTTCTCCAGCCAGATTTTCAGCGCTCTGCCTCCTTGCGCGGGACAGTTAGCAATTTCCTCCCCTTTCAGCTGCTGCTGACACACGGCTGGGTAGTTTCCAGCCTCCTCTGCGCACATTGTTCTGCAAGTGTTTGTCTTAGCAAAGTGCAGAGCCAGCCGCACCTTGCAATTAATAAATATGCGTCAACACTCGGTGCAAGCCTGATTATTATCATTACCCCAGAATTAGAGGGCTGGCAGAGCCATTGAGCCACCCGAGGGCCCAATCCTGCCAGGTGCTCCGTGCTCATCATTTCCATTGGCAGCAAGGAGAGCGGAGGCCAGGAGGGAATTACAGGATTCAGCTATCCGAGGGGAGATTTTTTATTTAGTCTCAAATTCTAAAAGAGATTATTCCTGTCAAGAGAGAGGAGCAAAGCAAAATTAATAGCTAGGGGCTATCCCCTCAACTGCTGTAAAATAATGCTCCTGACTTAACAGCAATGGATCACTGCTGATTTACATCAACTGAGAACCTGGTCCTGTGTTGGTAAACATGAAATGGAGATTATAAAAGGAAATTAATAACAGTGAAAACTAACCTAAAAGCTGAACACGTATGCAGGGATTCCTCTGTTGGTTACTGTGCGGGGCTTGAGTTGAATTTCTAATCCATCTTGACCCTGACAGGTCAGAGAAGTCCCCATTTCACGCTTGGAGCGGTGCCCCCCTGGAGCCGGGGTCACACCGATGTACCTGGAGGGAGGATTTGAATCCTCAGGCCTGATTATGATTTGCACTAATGCCTCTTTTCACTGGAAATGCTGCGACATTTACCTAACACCCTGAGCACTGCTAGAACGATAAAGAAACCATGGAGGCAGATCTTGAAAGGCGGTTAGTTTCCTGAAAATGCAGACATGACATATTTTTAAGATATCTCCGCTCTAAAAATACCTCTTCAGGCTAAGTCCTCAGCTCTCCTTGATTTCCTCAAGAGTTCAGCATTGCTCCTGCACCGATACTTTGCAGAATTTGTAGAAGTGCCTAACTGGTCTTCAGGTACCTTTGTAACTTGAGAAATCCTGCCTCCCTGGCAAGCAGGGGATCGGGCCGTCCAGCAGGATTTGGCTGCATCCTAAGGAATACGTGCTTCTTGTCAAAGCTGCTGCGTCAGAAGGGTTGAGGATTGAGCTAGAAGGATGGAAACGAGCAGGTCCTTGACAGAGAGTGGTAGCCTGGAGCACCGTCAGGTGTAGTGGTGCTTCCACAAGAGCGCAAGAAAAGGTACTCACTGCCTTTTACTCTTTTCCACCTCTCTTGGTCGGAGCATCTTTGCGTCATTTAGAGCAAAAGAAGAGCTGGAGTGGGTACGCTGACTTGAACGGAGAGCAATCGAATAAATCTGCAAGGATTTCTGAAACAGCTGCCTTGAAGGAGGCCTGCTGCCGAAACCCAGTACGGCCCTAGGCCTGGGGACTGCTACTTGAATAAAACAGAAGTAGCAGCTCCTCCAAGAACTACCATTAGTAGAGCAGTCGTTGCCCCAACTCCCTCTGCCCCTTTCTAATCTATACTGCAGATACTGCTATAATATCAAGGCCCATTGCTATGAGATAAACACCAAAACAGGTGAACTGTGCCCCAGAGTGAGTTAAAGTGAAGCATGTTCAGGTGCAGCAGGCAATGCTGAAGGGTCATACTGTGGTTAGAAGAAGGACTCTCTCTTGCACCATGTAATGCTGCAGTCCTTATGCAAACAGTTTCTACAGTCCAGACCTGTCTGAGGAGCATGAAGAAGCACCAGACCACTCTGCCAGCTGTGGACCTGACTCTTTGTCTCCATTCATATCTCCAGCTTGTTGGACACTTCTTTGGGAAAGTTAATCCATGAGTTTGACTCACCATGGCTAACTATTACTATCATTGAGGTCCTCCGTGTCTACTGTCTCTCTTGATTTTTGTGGAAATCAACTCCTGCATTAGACATTGTTGATCCGTCTCTTCACTTTCCAAGCTCACACACATAACTTAGTATCAGTGGTCCCTTCTATGTGATAATACCAAGAAATGGCTTTTCCTAGCTAACCTCATAATGAAAATTTTTATCATGGTCCAGGACTATTTTAAGACATGGACCCACAGTTTCCCAGCCCACTGTTAAAAAAGGTTCCTGAGATCCATCAGCCAATCCAGAGGCAGTGAAATATTCTGAATAATATAAAATTTCCATTTCTTACATGATCAAAGCCCACATCCTCTGTGAAAGGCATAGAGGACTATCTCATAGTTTTATAACACCCGTTTGCATTTCAACACAGCAACCCAAAATCATGTGTGTAAGGTTGTGTCAGACTTCCCGAGCAAGGTAGCAGATAAGGGACTTCCTGGAGAGGCTGGGTGCTGCCGGGCATGGCTGTGTCCTCGTGTTCAGCTGCCATCTGCTCGGGACAGCAGAGCCCTCACTGAGCCCTGGGGCTGGCACTGCCAGAATTCAGAGCATAGCACTGTTAAGCCCTCATCATCTACTACTTCTTATTCACAGGCTGCCCAGAAACTACTGAAAAAGCAATCTTGTTGTTTTCCTCCTAAAATTTCTCCCTGAAAGGTCTCTTCTCACGTCACTTTCCCAAAAACCACAGCCCAAACTTGTTTATGGTTGAGCTGCTGCAGCACCGATACTGCTCCTTGCTGCTTATGACACCATTTATTCTTCTTTTAAACTTCTCTGGCCAAAAGGCATCCTTTTCTCCTTTTTTCTTTTGTTTTTCTGTTCATACGTTACCTAGCAGAGTTCTATTCTGTAGTAGCGTGGGATTGGCATGCAAGCTCTGTGGTAATGAAAATAGCATTATTTTTTTTAGAGGGAGCTTCTTTTTCATTCTGTGGTAAGGCAGCAAGAGCAGCCACAGCTATGAGTTCCTTTGTGTTTCTAGGCTAAGTTGCTTGTGACTGAAGTTAGTTGATTTGTTACTTGTGCCCTTTAACGGGAAGAAGTATTCTCCCAGAACTGTGTTGGCATAGCTGAAATTCTCCACGGTGCCTTCTTGCTCCTGGATCACCTGGCCTTCAGCGAGAAATCAGGTTCCTTCAGAAAACAGGAGCAAGAGAATCTGTCTTACAGGGAATGCAGAAAGTAGGTCTGCTGCAAGTACTGCGTGGCTCTTTTTTGATCACTCCTACATCACCTGATGCAGACACAGCGTTGCTGCCTGGGGAGCATTGACACCTCCCCCTCAGCACTGCTTTCTGGGACTTTCCCTGACCCTTTGCCTCGGTGCCTGCATTTGGAGGGCTTGTTCTGCACTGGATCTCAGAGCCACTGGCTTTAAGACCTTGTTTGTGCATTTTGACTATAGGAGCTCATTAAATGAGCTGATTAAAGCCTAGATCCTCAAAGGTATTTAGGCACCTAAATCTGGTTAAGCCTATTTGATCCCAGTGGGGTTAGGTATCCCCATGTTTTTAAGGAGCTGAGTGTAGTGTCCTGGTTTTGGGGGAGGAGGAAGAGGGGGCGAGGAGCAAGAGGCATTTTTCTGCAAAATGTGCATAAAAGGACTGAATACTGGAAGTGAAGGATGTTAGACCCTGAATTACACATCTGAAGGTTATAGAACTAATAAATAGTGGAAAGAAAATGAATGTTTCTTACATTTCTTCCAGCTTCTCAAAATATACTGGAGCAAACCACACACTTTCCAACACTCACACGCCTTTTTCTTCTGTCTTATTTGTTCCTTTTCCTCACTGCTAGTCTGCCACTGATCATCAGCCCCTTCAGGCAAGGACTGTGCTCTCCTTCGTGTCCGGAAAGTGTTTGGCAGACCCTGGGCACTAAGAACGTGCCTTTCAAAACTGGCCAGGCGGTGCAAAGATTTACGCTGCCCTGAAGCCCCACACAATAGGAAGAGCACAGTATGTTGACTCTTTGGTATTTGTTATTGTTGGTCTTATGTGCTGGTAAGCTGGTCTCAGCTCCTTTTCCTGACGACTGCTGTGGAATAATCCAGCTTCAGTTGTGATAGGTCCTGATGAATATCTGAATTTCAGGGGGACTGTTGTGGCTGTGCCTGGGCACGACGCCTACCCCAGACTTAATTTCTTCATGTGTGAACCAGGCTACTTCCCAGGCACAATCACATGTTAGAAAACCCCTTCTCTTGTCAGGAAGGAGCTGAGCTGCTAATGGTGGTGGTTCGCTCGGGGGACCCCTTTGCTGCAGTTCAGAGGGCTGCTGGTGCTGGCTGTTGAAAGGTGCAGCGCGGTGTGGGACTGTGCTGGGAGCCCTCTCTCACCTGCATGGCTGGACGCCTACACAGCCTCCCCATGCAACCGCTCTGACAAAGCTCAGCCGTTACGAGGGTGCATATTATACCTCTGGCAGGCATAAATACGTGCTGGTGCTTATCTTCTATGAAAACAAATGAACAGAGATATCTGTTGCTGCAGCCTCTGAGTGCGCATGGAGGTGAAGTCTGCAGGCAGAAACAACAGCTCCCAGCTCCCTGCAGACACTTTTCCTCCTTTTGCCAGGCCATCTCCGACCGAAAACAGCCTCTCCCCTTCCACTACAAGAAGGCAAGGCAGTGCCCACGGAGCCCGTTGAAGAGGAGCCGGAGGAAGGACTGATTAAGACATGAGCGAGGAAGCTCTGCTCGCGAGGCATTCCCGGCAGGGGTGCCAGCGGGACGTCTGCCTGTGAACCCCGCGGCAGCAGCCGCCTTCCCCGGACCTCCGGAGACACTGGGAGAATTTCCTCTTCAGCTATTTTCAGGCGGCATCTGCGTCTCTCACCAGCCATGGATGCCACGAGGCATGGTGCCAAAAAATCAGCAGCTTGGCAGCTTCTCTACATGGACTCAAGAAATATATTCTGGATTATCTGTACCATCTGCCTCTCACAGGTGTTCATCTGGGAGGAGGGGGGAAGAGAAGAGCACCTGAGGGCACCAGAATCGAACGGAAAGTGTTTTATAGGGCAATACGCATTGTAGCAGCTGGTGCTGACAGAGGAGGAAGAAGGAGGAAGAGCAGATACTAATTCCTACCTTGGAAAGATTAGTAGAGTTTACTGCCCAGTTTCACTGAAACTGGGCAAATCTCTGAGTCCTTACCCCTTGGTCTGCCAGGGGGACAGGGGAGGTTCAGGGTAAGAATCCCCGGGGTTATGTACTGGGATGGGGAGGCAATTTTCTGGGTAAGTTTGGAGAGGAACTATGTGGTGTGTGCCTTGTTTGTGGGTAAGTGGAAGTTCGGAGTAAGCATCCGCAGGCCGTGGGCTTGGGTTTTTTGTCAGCTATGGCAAAATGCTGCTATCTCTCAGCAGACACCACAAAGGTCTCATCCTCCTTTACTGATTCATCGTTAATCATTAATATTTTCCTGAAAGTGGAACTCTACCGGTTCTCACAGAACTACAAAGCCACATTTACAAACAAAGATCTTATTTGTGAGGAGATGAAACCCTGACGGCAGTGAATGGTTTGCTTTCCACTGCGCTACAGAAACGCCGTTTCCTGCCCCTCCCATGAAAAGAATTTGCTGCGGCGGTCCCGGCGCAGACTGCACACCTACAGAAACCACAGGCTGCCCACGCCGGCAGCACCGGCAGCACCGGCACCTGCCTCACCTCCGGGGACGGCAGCAGGTCAGCGGAAGCTGGAGCTGCTACACCTGCGGGACTCCACGTACCGCCCGCTGAAGGAGGGTGACTGGCGTGCGTTACACCTGTGTCTTCATCTGTCTCAAGGAATTGACTTGTCTCCACATTGAAGCAGGGAAACCGAGGCAGGAAGGTACTTCTGCTGTTTCGAGACAACCTTGGACCAACATTAGCTAGATCTGGGCAACATCTTGCCTGGTAGGTGCTCCTGCTGCCATCCTTGCTGTGGGTCTTAGAGACAAGTCATGAAAGAACTGGGGAAGGCCACCACAGCTCCTTTCTCTGCCTCCTATGTAACCGTTGGTCCAACATCTCCTTTAAAGTCTGCAGAAGGTGCAGGGATGGCTGGGCTTCCAGCAGCGACACCTCCACTCCCATTGCCTTCAGAAGTGTTCGTGGGAATGGACCAACTTTGCAGCTACTTTTCAAGACATAAGGCTGTGCAAGTCATGAGAGTTGCACGGAGGGGAAGGAAAATAAAACCACTCTCAGCTCCTCATCTGCAAGCTGTTGCTACACAAGAAGGCAGTGCAGAGCTGGTGTGAAAGAGATTGTTGTTTCATGTGGTTTCCAGATAACCACCGACAACATATATGATTGCAGCTGACCTTGTGATACCATATTGCTACTTGTATTTTCTTTAAAAGTACAAAAAGCTGTGTTGCCTAATGCAAATGAGACTGGTGGTGGAGAAACAAGCTGATAAGAAAAAAGGAAGCTTTGGTCTTTCAAACTAGACCAAGAACACTCTGACTGAGCTCAGGGAAGCTCACAATGTACTCTTGGTACATCAGCTGTCCACACTGTACAGGGCTCCAGAGAGTTCTGGTTTTATTCAATATACTAAATAACATCAGTGTTTATTTCCTAGAGTGGATTTTCTATTTTTATCATGTGGTGGGTTGACCCAGGCTGGATGCCAGGTGCCCACCAAAGCCGCTCTATCATTCCCTCTCCTCAACCGGACAAGGGAGTGAAAATATAACGGAAGGCTTGTGGGTTGAGATAAGGACAGGGAGATCATTCAGCAATTACCGTCACAAGCAAAACAGACTCGACTTGGGGAAAATTAATTTAATTTATTACCAATCAAATCAGAGTAGGGTAATAAGAAATAAAACCAAATCTTAAAACACTTTCCCCTACCCCTCCCTTCTTCCTGGGCTCAACTTCACTCCCAAAGTCTCTACCTCCTCCCCCTCAGCGCTGCAGGGGGACAGGGAATGGGGGTTGTGG
>NW_009220506.1:23457-27452 GCF_000690835.1 Fulmarus glacialis | reverse complement strand
ACTCCCGCCCAACTTGGTGTCGTCTGCACGTCACCACAAACCTATCCTATACATACAGAATATGTTAGACTGCCCACTAGTTTAAAACATAATACATGAAATACACAGTTCTCACATAATGGGTAATAATGTCTTTGTTTGTGAATGGAATATAGATATATTTTGATAGCCAAATAAGCCAAATGCAATCACTTATGAGCTAGATGGTAGAACATCTTCTGAGAGGCAGTAAGGATTTTCTGCTTTGCTCTGAACTGAACTAACTAGACGTTGTGGTTAGATGCCTAAGAAACTCTGGAGAGGCACAGGTGTACTACTCAAGAGTTACCATGTTGACACACAGAGCTGATGGCAAAGAGCACAGCAAAATTAAAAGTTTAATCTGATAATAACCTAAGTAATAACAACAAAGAACCAGAGACTGGAACAGGTAGCTCTTATTATTTCTTAGCATGTATTAATGTCGTGGTTTAACCAACCACGCAGCCGCTCACTCACTCCCCCCCCCCAGTGGGACGGGGAGAGAATCGAAAGGGTAAGAGTGAGAAAAACTCGTGAGTTGAGATAAAGACAGTTTAATAAAACAGAAAAGGGAGAATAATAATGATAATGATAAAATATACAAAATAAGTGATGCACAATGCAATTGCTCACCACCCGCGCTGACCGATAACCAGGTAGCGATCGGTACTTCCTGGATCACGCCTACCATTCATATACTGAGCATGACGTCACATGGTATGGAATACCCCATTAGCCAGCTGAGCTGGCTGTCCTGATTATGTTCCCTCCCACCTTGTGTACCTAGCTCAGTCAGTAGGCATGGGAGCTGTCCTTGGACTAGGAGGGCACTTAGCAACAACTGAAAACATCAGTGTGTTATCAACATTCTCCTCATACTAAATCCAAAACACAGCACTAGCAAGAAATTTAACCCTATCCCAGCCGAAACCAGGACAATTAAAAAGATTCTTTGAAGCTTAATTGACAGGCCAAATAGACAAGGGAGCATCTTTTTGGATGCTTCCTGGGTGCCTCAATGGAGTTCTGTTTCCTGTGTTGGTTCGCTGTTCAAATTATTTAAGAAAGGTATTCTATTCAGATGGTGCTCTGTTTGCCTGACTTTGACTTGTATAAAATATTACATTTAGTGTTAAATGGTAATTAAAAAAGCTTTTTTAAGAGTCTTTCAATGCCTCAAACTCATAAGGTTTAACCCTGCTGATTCTGACTGAGCCCTTTAAATATTGTTAAAATGTACTGATTCAAAGGGAATAAAGAGTGGAGAGAAACATTTGTTCCAGAAGCTGCTTGGGCAATAGGAATGAATGAGAGTCAGTAAAAGGGCTGAGTATTGGCTTTCTTGCCAAAGCTCGAGCCAACACAGCTGTGCAGTCAGATACATGCAGTAACAGAGAGACTAACAGTGTATATGCACATCCCCAAGGCTAGGAACTGTCTCTGCTCCCACCCCTTATTCAGTGCAGCTGAGACAGCAAAATTAAAGCCAGGGCTTCATTTTTGATATCTGGCACAGGCTACCAATAAATTTAATTCTCAAGGGAAGCAAAAAAGAAAGGAATTATGCCTCAGAGATGTCTCTGAGCAAAAATGCCACACAGCTTATTCACTTGGTTAGGCTGTGACTACAAAAAGAAGCGAAGGCCCTGTGAGAACAAAGATACCATAACATGATCATAAGGCTTCTTACGTTGCAAGGGCCTTAGAATTAATAAGGTGCAGGACCAGATTTTAAGCCTTTATAACTGTGGTCATGGTTAGAATGTTTTCCCAGGAATTTCAAGCACTGATATGTACCTAATGCAATGGGTTGTGTGTGATGTCAAGACTGAGTAAGTTGGGAGTGTGTTTATGTAAGATGTTTATATCTTCCCTGGACTTTTTCAGCTGATTCCAGCTCAGGTTGAAGAACTGCAGTTTGCTTAAGCCTCTAATGCCCTCAAGAGTGATCACATGGTTATGGCTTGCATCAAAATATTCCCGGATGGGCTGCAATAAAATAGTTGTATGGCCAAAAGTGTCGCAAAAGAAACTTTGGTTAAAGTAATCAGACACATTTAATCTTTAAATAGACTTATTTGGATCCAGTGCCTGAGACTCCCTTGTTCAGTATTGGGTCTGTTGAGGAGACCTAGTGTGCTCCAAACATGTTACTCTATTTGTTAAAATAAAATGACCATTATAAAGGTTAGATGGGTGATAAAGTGATATCACTGTAATATTGCGATTCAAATTGGAGACAATATCAACAGGCACCAAAACTGTGGGCTGCTAATAATTTCACAATATTCATGATCCTAGTTTAGTCCCCCATTCTGCTCCCCTGTGTGCATCCTGGCTCGATCCTGTCTTGTGAGCATACCCCACAATGCAAGAATATTTATGCTGGTAAATGTTCCTTAAAAAAAAAAGAATTAGAGCTTAATTTCTCACTAGGTCATAAATATTATTTAAGGAAGTAAATTAAAAAATTAAAGCTGATGATAAGCTTTTGAAGTGTTTTTAAGTCTAGAAATGTCCTGCAGCTTGCTCAGGCTGTTCCTATTCAAATTCAAAACCTAGGCCAAAAGTAGATCAGAAATGACAATTTTACCAGACACGCAGCCAAATTCTGTAATACTTTATGGCTGCCTTTAAAATGAAAAAGCTTCAACCGATGGAGTGCAAATACAAATACTATCCTGCTGGTAAACCATAAAAAGACTATAAAATGTGAATCCAAACTAACATGAAATAGTGAAAAGACAATAAAGGCTATGATGACTCTTTTTCACTTATTTGAAGACTATTTATTCTCTAACTTCTCCCTGAAATAAAAGCGACCTGGGTAAGATGGTGAGTCAGACAGTCAATCGGTTCACAGGAGAAGGGAGCAGATGCTGCCAACACTAAGGAACTGGCAACTCTTCCGTTTTGAGAGAGCAGTATGGGAAGAGTGGAGCCGAGCAGAGACAGGCAACAGGTCCTTAGGAAAAGGCAAAGTGAGGTAAGAATTGCTAGTATCTCACTGCAAACACAGCTCACTGGAAAGATGGCACTTCGGTAAAATGAGAATTGTTATTCTCCTCTTTCCTAACATTGCCTCTAAATAAGCTTTAGAAAAGAAAAAGTTTATTTGAAACTGTAAAAAAATGGGATTGAAAACATAACCATCAGGTATAAGGAATAACACCACCTCACAAACTAGACTTAAAAATGGGACAGTTCAGAAAGTATTTCACCGTTTCATGTATCAGATATTTAGCAGGGCTACTTAATCAGAAAAGGTGGCTACTGGAGGTGCCACACAATAGTTATGCATATGAATGCAATGCCAGAATTATGCATATAAATGTCCACCTGAAGAAGTGTTTTTCTGTGCAGCCGTTATAACAACGTGTATAACAATGTAACAAACTGTAGCCTACTACAGTTTTGATGTGGTTTCTTCCCTAGGCCATTCTTGTGATGTCAGATCTGTCAAAAAAAAAAAATTCAAGAACAACGGGCATGAAGTCATGTATTTTGTAAAATTCAAAGGAAAGGCTGGTAGTTTAGTTCGTGTCCTATTCTCAGATGCATTCTTCTTAAACTGTTTTTCATTGAAATTACTTGTCCTTTACACAATAGGAAATGCAATTAGGATTCAGCCCAATAATTGTAATTCACATTGCATAATAACTGATAGGCAGAGGAACACAAGTTCTAGTGATGTTAAATGTAAGTACAATCAGAATCAAGCCCAAATGGAAATGTTAAGTTTTAACTTCTGTGTTTGGTTTAGGTCATGGGCCAACCTGAATAACAAAGTAACAATTACATAGTGCATTTATTTTACTGAAAATTTGACAGCAATACCTCACCTGCACCTGACTAAATATTGGCCTTAGCCACTGAAAATATTGGTTTTTTTTCATTTAAGCAAGCAATCTGAGGCCTGACCTTTACTGTCAGTTCCATGTTCAAAACCTCATCATCACATTGAAAATCATGAG
>NW_009220506.1:12978-23431 GCF_000690835.1 Fulmarus glacialis | reverse complement strand
CCCTCTTCCACAATTATATTGCACATAGAAAAAAGACACTGTTTTTTGAGCTATATAAAATAAAAGGCATTTGAAATTTGTAAATTTTCTAATTTTTAATTAAATAATAAATTTAATACTGAGCGTAAAATGAGAGACATTCAATTAGGAAATTAATAGCAATCAAGTCAGGAAATCATCTTTCTGTAATACAGATCTGCTAGAAACTAAGTTTAATTGCCTCATAATAAAAGCATTGCATAATGTTTTTGCTTGTATGGGTTATTGTGTACCACAGAGAACTCTGGCTAGAGTGAAAAGACGTACACCTATGCACTGAAATTCTCAAAGTCCAAGAATCAAATCAAATCAAAGTAGAGCAGCCTAACACTGGACCATGGGACCAGGCAGACCTGACTTATCAGTGAATTCGACTCTCCCCAGAGCTGAACATCCCACTTCCCCATACTTTCTTGTTTCTAACAGACAGAGTAACTCAGAGTCTGAAATGAGCCCTTCTACTTTGGCAGCAAGTTATGAAGTTAGATGAGTGAAACAGCAGCACTATATGCTTGTAAAAGTGAATAGAAGGAATCAAGGAAAAATTTGTTCAGAATACCAGTGAGAAGAAAATATATTTTCTTTTTTTTCAAAACTTCACATCTCACAATTTAAATCAAACAACTCAAGATCATTTGCTCCTGCAAGACCCCATGAAAAAAAGGTCCTTTGCACAGTTAATACTATAAGTTTTACTTTGGATGGTACCTCAGAGAAAATAGTTCTTAGTGAGAGAGGACTTAGTTTTCAGCGGCATTTCATTTAATCTGTTGAAACTTAGAGGATCTTTGCTTTCTTTGCTACGCTTTTTACAAGTACAAAATAAGAGCCTCATCCAAATCTCACTACAATGAGTGGAAAGTTTCTCACTGACTTCCACAGAATTTTATCTGGCTCTGACAGAATGGACAGAAGAGAATCAACCTTAAACCTGGGCTTGTCAGGTCGTGTTAGTAGAACAGAATTTAATTTTACCTACTTGGTTTTTTTCTCTTGATCTGTGAAATCCAAAGCTTGCCTTCTAATATCACAGTAGGAAAAACAAAGTTCATACCAGTGTAACGTACTTAAACTCAGCAATGTATTCTGGCAGGACCAGTTCATGATGAAACACAAACTACTCAAAATGCCAATGGCTGCGGTCACAATTTCTCTGTTCCAAGGAAGCCCACATTTCTAAAGTGGAGGAAACAGGGTAAATATATTAATGGTTTTTAGTTAAGTTTGGTATTAATTTCAGAATGTTAGTGAGTCAAAGCTGTCTTCTTCCATGAAGATGCATCAGTTGTGTTCCTTTCTGCCATTAGACTTTCTTTGCCATACAGGCTTACACAGGCTAATAAAGGAGTTTAACCTGGCTATCTAATACCCCATGTAGAATAAGCAACTGTCAGATTCCAGCGTGAAGATCGCAGCCTGTCAAGGACTAGCTTAGATCCTGAGAGCATGGACAGCTCTCCTGCAGTGCTTTCATTGCTACACTGTCCAAAACTACTCCATCATATTATGGTGTGATCACCTTCCAAATTAGTTTTCATTTCCTCCCTTCTAAGAAACCAGAAACAATCCCTGTTCCTTTATAAAGAGACAGATGTTGCTCCCTGTTAGCATCTGAATGTTTGGAGGGTATATCAGAGTGAATAGGTAAAATTATTAGTCAATTCCCACTCTGTTCTCTTGCAAAAAAATAGGGTAAAGCAGAATCTATCACTCACAGGATACATATGATACAGAGATTTAATCAGGTTACTTATAACAGTGTATTTCTCAGCAGTAGTCATTTTTATTTTGCTTAAAGATAAAGGCTGTGGATTTTAAGGGTGAAGATTTCCTCTGTGGTATATGCATATTGCCCTTTGCAACACTCACTCAATCCTGCTGTACAAAAAGTGGGTATGAAACTGCATGAAATAAGCTACTTTTAGTGTGGACTAATGGCTAAATAGCAGTGTGGCACAGCTCACTTTCGCTCTGTAAACAAAACAAGCACAAATATTTTTTCAGAGAGGAATCTTCTTGCTGGTTATTGCCTTCGAAAACATGCACTTCAGCTGAGCAGAGACTGTGTTCTGAGGAATGAAACCTCTTGACACAACCCAAAGTCAAAGATGAGTTTAGAATACAAATGTTAATTTAAACTTAAATTTATGCTAACAAGTGCTACAAATACATACCATTGCCAGAAGTAGATGCATCACTTTCTAGGCATTTCCATGGCCTGAATTCTGAATTAGCTTCTGGGTAGCTGACTTGATAGATGGGATTCGTTGCACAAGCTGGAGCACTGCACCAAGGAAAATTTTGCAATTATTGCTTTCCCTAAATGAGGGAGAAAAGACACTTAATGCTTCTAATTCTAGCTTGGGGGTGCAGACAGGATAATACAACAGTGGTGCTTAATGTAATAACAAACAGGCTACATCTTGGGCTGGCAAATGAATGCTCTAACATGTAAGTAATACATATTAATAAAAATATGTATTTTTATATATATTATGATCCTGTTTTTATGTTTTTTATGAAACAAATATACTTTGGCAAAAAAGATTACACTGTGAAATCTAACATTTGTAGCCGGCTAATATTTAAAGCCAGTGAAATTAGAAATACAAGTAATTTCATAAACAGTGGAACCTGTGAGGCCAGGTATCCTTTGGCCGTGTGTCTTCCAACCTCTTTCTTCCGTACTGCAGTAAACCCAGCTTCCCCAAGCTCCCTATGACACTAAGGCCAAGCAAAAGGTAGTATGTGCAGTGGCTAGTTTCAAGCTGTATATATGCTGATAAACTTGCCAAAAGTCCATGCTGACTGCCCTGTTGGCTGATGCTAAATGAACCATAGAAAAGCTGAGAAATGTCCCTTTTCTCTGTGGGGAGGAGGAGAGGAAAGAGAGGTGTCCTAATTCAGGTTACGCCACATTTCTACAAAAATCGTAAATACTTAATTATCTCTAAGACTTCTATACTTTTTTTAAATTTCATTGAAATTTGGTCATTCCTAAGCCACTGCAATGACAGAGTCACACAGCATGACTGGTGTTTTTCCCTTCCATGCCCTGTCGTGGACAGGGATTTGTGCCCAATGTATTTGTGCCTTTCCTCACTCATCTAGAAAAGATCAGACATATTTAAATATTTCTCACATGAGGACATCTCTCATAGATGCTTCAAACTCCTGTCTGGGAATTACTCCCAGTAGCCCAAGCTCTTTGTGGAGCTTTCTAATACGCAGAAATTCCACTGGGACAGATTTCAGCAAAGTTTCAGAGCTTCTTTCAAGGCTGCATATGCCATCTCATGGCCATCTACAGTATTTACAAAATGTCCTTTCTGTAACAGCAATTATACAAGCCATCTAGCAAATATTTTACAAGATCTTTCCAAACTTTGAATTACCATGCTTGAATGACTTCTCAGGATCACTGCTGTTTTTGCCTTCTGTCTTAGCTTATTGTTTCAGAAACCCTGTTCTGGGACATTCACATATGCTGTTAGAGAGAAGAAAGGCTTTTTTTTCCTGTCAGACTGTTGCAAAGATTAAAGCAAAGGCCAAGTACCTTATTTGACTGAGACCATCCCTTAAAACTGTAAACAAATCTAAGCAGCGTGAAAATATAGCCATGAATTATGATAAGGGATGGTAGGCAGAGAAAGCAAAGAATAATGAATAAGAAAATAGTTTATGATGTCATTATTCCAACAGAATGAGAGATATGGACAAGAAAATCAGATTGCCAGCTCTGTGGGACAAAGCCCATCTTCCTGTATGCTTATATAGCATTTAACACCGCAAAAAGGAATCTCAGTGGGGCCTCTGCAAACTAGCGTGATATAAACACTAATAAAGGAAAACAGGACAATAGATACTGTATTTGAAAATACAATCTTGCCACCCACAAATCTGATCTCTTCTCAGAGCAAAAAGAGAAATGTGTGCAAAAGGTTGGAAAGAAGAAAAGGAGAGCAATGGGGACTAGAGAAGGGTTGTCCTGAATTAATTTTCCTACTTTCTATTCTTTTCCTTCATAAGTCAGAATGAAAACTTCCTTACCTGAAATATCTCCATCCTTGGAGATATTCAAAAGCTATCTGGACATGGTCCTGCACAGCCTGCTATAAGTGAGCCTGCTTGATCAGATGGGTTGGGCAAGGTGACTTCCAGAGGCCCCTTCCACCCTCAACTATTTTGTGAGTCTGTGAAAGTACTTCTTCTATTCATAATTTCTTACTCAGCATGAAATAATATATTCCATCTGTCTGGCTATTTTACAGTCTGGAAATGGAAGGGGTCACTGGGACAGGACTGACAGTTTCTAGGGCTATGACTGATCTGGCAAGTAGGATCCATGCCAGAGGGACCCTATGTTTAGGGCTAGGTATCTGGAGATTCCAGAGATAAATGGACTAGGACTAAATTTAGGATTAAGGACAAAGAAGGCAGTGATTTAGAGTTAGGATGAGGCTTGCAAGCCAGGACCTGGGATGCTATATTACTGTAACTGAGACTGAAAGAAACGAAAACCCATGCTATGCTTTGTGCTAGCACTGGTAGGAAAAACAAAATAATAGCAAAATAATATTATGTTCGAACAAATGCAAATAAAATTATAAAATAAATGGCTGAAGAAACCACTGAGCCAATCTGTTCCACAGGCAGTAAATACAGGTGCTGCAGCTGTTACTGTGGAGACTTCCAAACTAGTCCTGCATCAGTCCCTGCAAACTCTAGTGGGGGGCACTGATGAGAAGTGGTGAGTGAGAAGAGACAATTTGTAACAAAAAGAGAAAGGGCAAGGAAAGGACAAGAAGATAATGAGAAAAACTGGAAAGCACTAATGCCTTTGCTACAGATGGCATAAAGATGTGAAGAATGAAGCACAGGTAACATGAAGAAATATAATGAGAACAGAGGAAGAAAACAGAAGAAAGATGAATAGAAAAATGATGAAAGGAGGGAGGAAAAGAGAGTAGCACTTTTCTGCCTGCTCTCTTCTGTGCTATCCTTTAGTGAACAGCAGCATTCTTCTGTCCAAAATGTAACATACCATATGCACTTCCAGATCCTGGAAACTATCCTCCAGCATTTGCAGCAGCTGCTTTTCTTTAACAGGCAATTCAGGGTTGCATACATAAGAGAGAGATTCCATCTTTTCTTATTATGGGAAAGACTCCAGGTTTTCATTATGCTGTTGCAAAAGCAGGCAAAGACAAGAATAGACATTCTGACCATATAAAGTTTATACATTGCACAATATTTACTAAGGATAACAGACTATAATTAACACAAATTCCATAATACTGATGTTCACAGTAATCATGAGATCATTTGCAAGACACTTGTTTTTCGCTGTCTCTTTATAAGGAAAGACTCCAGGTTTTCATTATGCTGTTGCAAAAGCAGGCAAAGACAAGAATAGACATTCTGACCATATAAAGTTTATACATTGCACAATATTTACTAAGGATAACAGACTATAATTAACACAAATTCCATAATACTGATGTTCACAGTAATCATGAGATCATTTGCAAGACACTTGTTTTTCGCTGTCTCTTTATAATCAGTAAGAGTAGTCTCCATGTTCTCTATTACTTAAAAAAACCCCAAAACATTTATTTGCCTCTGGAACCACAAGTCTTGTCTTTGCTGAAGATCCCTGGCAGGCAGGTAGCAATAGCATGGGAAGAAAGAGAATAGAACAGTAAATGTTGACAGCAGATCCAGAACCCCATACAAATACTACAAAACTGTTGATAAATTATTTTCTTCTTAAAATTCTTTTTCATAAAGATGTCACCTCCGGTGATTTACAACACTGCAGTTTGAGCGCCGGCAGATTATTGTGGGGATTTGATTAATTATTGCTGGACTTCTCTGCCAAAATAAGCATCAGACCATGAGGTTTCAATTTAAGAACAGTGTTGGGCTGGTGGTTGCTTCTCAGGGAAGGTGCATAAATTGCCTATCACCAACTGGAATGGGGTCTAATACATATGAATGGAGCTGATCTGGCTTATCCGTACTAGGAGCTAATACAATGAGATAGTTTTGCATACAACCTGGAGGATATCCTGCCAGCATAACACAGAGTGCATTGGGGAGCTTCCTGAAAAGTTTTGTTCTCTACAGGTAATACGAGAAGAGCTCCTAAAATCATTAGCTGTGCCAATCTGACTTCCCCATGGGCCAAAAGAAGTGCTGGAAGTGGGTAGTTGAATTGTCTGATACAGATTACTGCCTCAAATAATTTCAGGTAAAGCTATAAGTGAGGGTCATTTTGTGTTTCCAATTTTATGTGAAAAGTAGTGTCATGGTTTAACCCTAGCCAGCAACTAAACACCACACAGCTGCTTTCTCACCCCGAAAGTTAACTCTATCCCAGCCGAAACCAGGACAAGTAGCAAGGGGTGAACAGACTTGTTTCATGTTGCATTGGAATGGACTAGAAGCTCAATAGTGGTGTTTCAGCTATGGGGGAAAATAACTTTTAGGTAAAGGCTTATAGGAAAAAATTTGAAAGTGGTACGATCCACAAGATCATCTCTGCCCACCTCTGAATGTTTCTCATGGCTACGCTCTTTCTGGGTCAAACCTTACCCCACGCCCCCAAGCCCCCAAGCAAACAAAAAAACCACCTAACCGCCCCCCCCAAAACATGCTGAGCCATGTTACGCCATTAACTGAAATACTGCATCTCGGAATGGGCATGCTTTGAATCCCAGGGAATGTGTTTTGTTCTTAGCAGCTAAAATGTCCTAAGCTGAGAGAGCACCTGCTGTCCCTCAGGGAGATAAGATTTTGCTTTCAAGATTGAAAGCTCCCTCCAAGCTCTCAGCTCTGATTTCACACGCAGAAATCACATATACATTTATATGTATAACATTAACTCTCACATACATATAAACATAGTAAATGCACATAAAAAGATGAAAAGCACTGTATTAACTGTACTAAAATCATAGCAATACAGTCACACATATCAAGTCAGTGAACTGCTCAGTATGCAAAAAAAGAAATGGATTCAATGGGGGTTCTGTCTCAGCGACAAGCTGCGTGTCCTAAGACCATTTCTCCACTGGTGCCATGGTTCTACAAGCTGCTTTGGGCAGTTGTGTCCCAGTGCTTATGACAAAGATCATGGCTGCATCACAAGTCTCAACCTGATTCTTGGAAGGCAGTGAAATAAATTAGTACAATCACACAAATTTCAAAGTTGAGACTTGCCCAGAAAACTTGGGACTTAACTGCATGGATAGAAATCTGTCTTGTGACTGTCCTGTTGTGTGCTTATGCTCTCCTGTGATACAGATGAAATACAGATGCATATACATTTGGGTGGGATTTGTTTTGTTTCTGCATTGTTCATCTACTGCTGCTTTCCACTTTCAGAAATATGGCCGCTCATAACAATATTTACTCTGTTTTCACAACCATATTAGGAACAGATGAGGTAAGACTTAGATTTTAACAGCAAAAATCTGAACCAATTCTCATGGCTGGTATTTTCTACCAACCTATGGACCTCTGAAGTCCAAGAGCCAGTCATAGAAACACCAAGCACAGGGACTTTGGGGAACTTCAAGTCACCTCTATCTGGGTAAAACTTCTTAATAATCCTAAATTATTTGATGCTTTGGAAAATGTGTCTGTTCTTATAATCACAAAGTTAACTTTGTTCCCAGGCCAATGCTACACTAAATAGCTCTTAAAACTTGGGCACTTATTTTGCTACACTGAAAAGTTCTTTTTACAGAAATATTTGAAACTTCAGCCTCAGAATTTGATTGTGTACTCTAAAGATGTGATTTATTTTCATTCCCCTGATACTGTATGCTCTGAAGTCCCAGGTACAGAATTGTGATTGAATTATACAACAACAAGAACTAAATCTGTGTGCAGAAATGCACAGAGGAGAGCACTAAGTTAATAATATTTTCTTCTTGTTTTGCACTTATTTTTTCAGTGCTATCTACACGATTTTCTTCTGTTTCCTATTCAGAAGAAAGAATCACAAGCAATACCTCTAGCCTGTTTTATTTCATTATAACTTAGTTCTCTCAAGTGGAGACAAATAAATTTACCTCATTTTATTCAAATGCTGCATTCAAAGTTAAGCATCAAACATCAATATCTAATCATATGTGATTGTGTTCCTTTTCTCTATTTGCACTGTCATATTTAAAATCTGTTTAAATCCTTCTTCACTATGCAAATGAGCAGTTCCACTAAGTACAATCATGCATAAAGTGAGCATGGTTTGCAAGAACCTACAACAGCTTCTACAGTCAAACTTGAGAAAGAGGAGACAGTCCACTGGCCAGCCAGGAACCTGGGGGCAGAAGCTCACCTATTCCCTGTGGTACACAAGTCAAATAACTTAAAAAATATGTGGACATTTTCTCTGTGTCTGACTAGAAAGACAATAAACTCCCATACTTCCATCAGGTACTGTAAGATTCCTTAAAGATTATGGGGTAATCAGACACCTTAGAAAGAGAACCAACCTACAAATGCAGTAGGTTCTCCAGTTTTTCAATCAATTGAAAGTTTTCTTAAAAAAGAAGAATATCTAACAGTCACAATCCTTACTGCAACTAGTAAAAATACTGCTCTTTCTCAAAAAGTTTCTGTGCTAAAATTACTCATCCAAAAACCTTTGGTTTGGCTTTCATCTTTACAAGACTAATTTATTAATTTCTCCTTGCCAAAACAAAAAGATCCTTGGCTTGAGAAAGTGGCGTTAAAAGTAAGCAGAATGCTATTTATAAACAACCTCAAATGGAACCTGTAAGTACAGAACTACCTGCAGCTCTAACAAACATCCCTGAACGCAAAAAGAAGGCATACCTGAGGTGGACAAGCTTGGAGTACTCAAGCAGAAAACAGTCCTTGAAATACTGCCAGTCTAAATTTGAATCTCCCCTGAACTAAGCATCAAGGTTATTCATACAAAGATTATGTAAGCAACTTCTGATGCTTCTTTACAAGTAAAGCTTGTAGGAACTTAGAATAATCATTATCACTGTTAAAAAGGAATTGGATAGCTTGCTTATTGTTGTATCTTCCTTTTTTTAAAATCAAGGGCTTAATAAATAGGTAATAAAAAAATAAAGGCAGCAAAAAAATCAGTCTTTGTGGGCTCAAAGCTTCAGCCTAGTACACTACCAAGAGAAGGAGAGTGGAGAGAGAGTTTCCTTTCTTGTCAGCTATCTGCAAATGGAGTCTGTGGAGCACTGATGCTTCAAAATACTTCAGATCCTTGTAATAAATTGGTTTTGTTAAAAATTATTAATTTGGAATCATAAGAAACATGTTTGAGTCTGAAGTATCTTTAAAAGTTTACTATGGATTATTTGGTAAAGCTTCTTCAAAGTGAATGTTTCCCACAGTTTCTAATTCTATCAACAAGAATTGTACTACCAAATTAAAACTTTTCTTCATTCCCACTTGGAAATCTTTTTAAATTCTGCCTGGACCAACATAACAGGACAAATTAACATAGTTTTGATTTTTTTTTAAGCAACAAATTTAGACGAATGATTACAGAAAGATATTTTTTTTTTTAAACCTGAAAGACTACAACTGTGGATATACTGATCCTAATACATGTATATACTGGTCCTATACTGATCCACAATACCAAGCTTCATCCACTTCACCCTCAGCGTTGTTCTGTAATTATTAACTTAAGAGAATCATCTCCTCAAGTAAGAGAAGGTCTTAATTTGCTATTTAGTATTCATAATGATGTCAGTCCGAATTGCAGCACTAATGAAACTGTGCTGAATTTGGGTGCAGTGTGAAGCACAGGCATGAAATCAGTGGCAAGTAACAGCAACAGATTTCACAGTATGTTTAAATTCTCCCACACCTCCATTAGTTGTTCCATCCTTGAGATGATCATCAGTCTTCCCCCTCTTTATTAACAAGCTTTAGAACAGTACTACTTCAGTTACTATTTCCACTCAAATGCAAAATCTAAATTATTTGATTCTTTTGGGGCCTGATGCACTACAGACTCTTTGTACTACATTTGTAGATAGGAACAGTGTTCATTGGTCTTAGACACAAAAACAAATCAAGAACTGGCCAGGTGAATGGTATGCCTTAGCTGTCCTGCAGAACATCATAGAGAGAACAGACAGGTTTCTACTCATCAGAAGAGAGCCATCCAATTCTCCCTTCATAAAAATTGTGTAGAATGAGCTTCAGACCCATGCTGGCATCCAACACTAGGTCTATGGCATCACTGATATCCTCCACATGCCCTATTATGAAAGATTCTCTGTCTGTAGGCTTTGTGCTGGCCGTTGACTTTAGAGTGAAATTGACTCATGAAGTCCTAAGCTAGAATCAAGAATGACAAGAAAAAGAAGCCATTAAAGTCACATTGGAATTCCGGGGAGTGGGGTGG
>NW_009220506.1:0-12947 GCF_000690835.1 Fulmarus glacialis | reverse complement strand
GGTGGGGGGAGAGGGGGTGGCGCAGGGAACCAACAAACAGAAACAAAAAAACCATAGCACTTTGCTGGATCTCTACTGTTTGAAGGCCCAGAAAACTTTTCCAAGCACTGGTCCAATATAACTACTCAACCCAGCTATTTTTGTTCAATCCTTTTCCTATTTATTGAGATCACCAGTAATGGGAATGGCAGCATCTGTCTACTAGAAGCTGGCCTGGATCCAATAATTCAGACCACATAAGAGCTGCCAATTTAATGATATTTGCAATAGTCCTAGTCTGGACCTTATAAAAACCAAATGTGAGACAGGCTTCAAGTCCTGTCATTAATCTCCTAAGTCCTAGCCACTATTATACCCAATTATTAACGTCTGAAAATATCAGAATACTGTTCTTGTACAATTCACTAAACATACTCATTCAGTTTTCTGAATGTTATTCTTTCCTCCTTATTTTTTGTAAGAATGCCTTTTCAAGACATGTCTTTCCTGTACTTCATTATCATGAACTGAATTTTCAGTTTCCAGATTCTTACTCCTTAGAGATTTATTACTTGATGTTTTACCCAATACTTGCAGCTTTGCCAATTCACGTTCCAGCTGATAAAAAGACCGCATTAGGATTCAGAAGCAAGAAGTTATGTTGAAGTATGGCAGGAAAATTATCTTATTTATGTTCCCTCAAAAGATAAGCCCTCTAGATGTATACTAAAAAGCATACCTGAAAAAATAAAAACAGAAAATTATTTTAATAAATTCAAACTCTTGATTGTCAATAGAAAAAGCTGAATTACTTAGCCAAAGGGACAGCTCTGCTCTGAGCAACTGCACATACTTTTCTGTTGTATACTGGCTCATATCCCAGTCTTATTCATATCAATTAGACCATTGTTTCACCCAGGCAGGACCGATCCCTCAATGTGACTTCATTATGATGCGAGTCTCAGCAATAAAAAGAGAGTTAGAGGGTACAGTTAAAATGGAACTGCAGCTTTTCTTCAGACACCTAAGGGCAGGGATCATTTCTCTCCCCATGTTTGATTACTGTGTGGCATAGTAATGACTCTCTGCTTTGTGGAAGCAAAACTCTTTTTGCATTCTTTTTTAAGAGGTAAATCTTTAGGATCAATCAAGCTGCTATACAGCTGAGATTAGGTAAAGCAACAGAATAAACTACTTATTCCTTTTGAAAAACAAGCAAGGATTTGGCTCCCAAGTATAAAACTTCCATAAAATTCTTCTTAAAGAAAGCAACTTAGCTCACCCTGCCTACACACCCCAGTGTGAATATTATTTAAAATATTCATATATTCACTAACTATAGGCACTTCTGACAAAGAGATGAGGTGACTGAAGCGCCTGTCTGCTTCCTAGATACTACCTGATCTACATAGGGCAAGCAAAGGAAGAAGATATGACAAAAAGGCATGAGCCTGCAGTGGCAGAGTCTTTTGTCTGTGCACCCTTGATCAAAAGAATCGGTTGACTCTCGATCAAAGTACTTTTAAGGGGTCCTATTTATCTAATCAGGAATATTTTTTCAGTTATATTTGTATAGACATAGGTGCAAAGAGCTTACTCAAAGTGCATTAAAGATCTACTAGGAATGTTTACAAACTGCTGTACAGAAAATCTGTGACACAGGCCTTTTCATTTTAGAATGACTCTGACTGATCCATTATGTTGCTTATACTGTTCTTAAAGGAAGGGGAACAGGCTAATCAGTTGGAAATCAGAAAAAACCAAAACAAGTAACTTGAGAGCTGGGTGAGAAAGAGCTTTCTAATCTGCAAAACAGATCTTTCAGAAATGTTTATGGTATCAGCTAGAATAGACAATAACCATGATAATCTGGAACTCAGGAGGAAGGTCCTCTGCAAACACCTGTACTGATGAATAAAAGAAGCAACCTGAAACTCAGTTTACCACATTAGCTGAGTATCTTACCTAGTCCACTGTTGTGGACTGGATCTCTAAGGCTTTCTTCTTGGTGCAGTTCCATTTAAGAGCCCCTTGGTCAAAGCACTTACCTAAGGCTTGAGACACCAGATTCACATAATTATGATCCTGGCAGAACTGAAACTGAAACAAACAATGACATCATACATGTAATATATTATTTTCCATTTCCACTGAAAGTGCAGGGATAGCATTTGGAAGATCTTTTCATTGCAGATAAAGATAAACCAAGAAAAATTAATAGATTCTCTAGTATCTGTTCAGAAATGCAGGCATGATTTCCTTTTCCATTTATAACCAAACAGGCTTGATTTAGATTTAAACTAAAAGCCCTTTATACCAAAGGCAGTGAAAAATAAAAAGAAATATAAATATATGCGCAAAACTGATACCTATTTTCTGTCTTCTTTGACATGGCTACAGCAGTGGAAAGGAGTTTGGAATAAACGAAGATGAGCCCTAGCGAGTTTTGACACAGACTTTGGGATGATCGGGGCTGTGTATATTGGATATGACTCTGAACCATGCAAGTTGGTAGGAAATTTTTATTAGAATGAGAGAAAGATTAAATCATGTACATAAATCCTTGGTAGTAATCAGAATGCTCATGCTAGAAATGCCAGACTGATCTCACCTTCCTATTTTTTCTATTAAGTTTCCAGTGAAGTTGACCGCTTGCAAATTCTGCAGAGTATGTAAGCCATGTGAATGTTTTAAACAATACAGTTTTAATCTAATATAGCACTGCAAATGCTGAAGAGCCTGTGGGCTAAGAGGCAGATCATTCAAATGCAAAACCAAATTTGACTGGAGTCTAAACAATGTTAGCCTCTGTTGTAAACTATAGCTTTCTTTTGACATGGAAAGAGAGAATGCATTTTGCCAAAAGGGAGTTAGCTTGGAAAGCCTTTGTAAATGATACTGCAATGAAAATAAACCTAGTCCCCCAGCCTTAGCTTCACAGCTGTGCATAAGAAACCTAACAGATCATGCCCCATGCCATGAGTACTCATTAGCTTTTGGCTGCAGCCCATGTCTTGGCCTCAGGATACCATGAGAACTAAATCACTGATGTCAATCATTTCTCTCCATGATGACACTGCAGTTCGTTGCAGTGAGATGCCACTAGTGTTTGTAGTGTCCTTGCTGATAAATAATAATTTCTGGAAAGACTCTACTGCCTTTACATTTGTACTTTGTCAGCTGTAATTTCTCAGTCTTCCCTTTCCTTCCCTACCATCATGCCCAGCTGTGGTTTCTCTCTCCTCTTTTCTATGGCTTTGAAGGTTCACAGTGATCTGGTCTCATTCATCCCTATCAGCATCTCCTTCTGCTCTAACTACTTTTATCTTTGTATCAGTACCTCCCTCTGGCTTTTTTTCATGTACTCTCCCAAGGGAAAATGGACTGAGCTGCAGCAATTCCATCTCCCTGTTGGGGCGTGAAGAGTCACGTAATTCAGAAAGCTACATGGTCTTTTGCGAGAAATGGATATTTACATATTTCTTCTCTCTTTACATGCCAAACTGCTAATTACAGAGCTCTTGCTGCTTCTGGACTAGCCTCCATCTCAAAGGTTAGCATGAAGAGTACTAATTTTGGGGGGAAAGGGGCGAAACCAATTTTTCATAGGAGCTAATTCTATATATGACAGCATGAGAAAAAGCCAGGATAAAATTTCTCCTGAACAGGAGTTAATGTCTCCAAGTTATTAAAAAAAAAATCGAAACACTAAAATAAAAATTAAATGACAAGCCTTTCCCATAATACTGAAGTGCAGACAAAAATCTGCAGTTATAGAAAACCTAAAAAAATCTTTTCCTCAGCAAGAATCTCAGAGGTCTTTTTAAAATAAGTGATTTAGTTAACTCCGCATATGCAGAAAACCTTGACAGCCAATCAGTTCCAAATAACATTTCAGCCTTAATTCTTATAAATTGAAGTTTTAAATTGTCCTTTCTGTTGTTCAATAATTCAAAAAGTTAGCCCTACTCATTAGATACATGTATAAACCATACTATTAAAATACCATACATTAGACAAATTTGAAGAAAAGAAATCCTAACAAGGACACCAGACTCATCTCTATATTCTTGATCGGGTTATTATTCAAAGTACATTCAGCTTTGTTAGGGCTTCCAGATTTTCAGTCATGGAAATTTCATTGCAATAAAGATAAAGCTTTTGCAAATTTACACATTTTTGTAGACCATGTATTTTCTGCAATAGAAGAAGAGGTGTTACCTTTCAGCACTGAACAACAAAATGTCACTCTCTTTTGTTAAGATGCCATTAACTTGCACAGAAAATTGTTAGGTAGTTTGAAATAATTTGAGACCACACCCTCTGTGCAAAATTCTGCTGATTTAGAAAGCTTTTCAATTAAGCCAACAAAGAAGAAGTAGTAGCAGCTACAACGGTTCATGATAAATGATTATGTGTTTTTAAATATAGTATTATTTTCATTAAAATGTCTTCATTCTAACCAGTTTCCTGGAAAAGGTTTCAATGTAATTATTCTAGTTTAAAAAATATTGTTTCTAATGAGAGAGAAAAAATCCAACAATAGGTTCTAAATTACAAAACCCTGTAATATGTAACAGATGTAATTTGATCCATATCTAAAATGGGATTTTTGGATACTTAAGTGAAGAAATGCCAGATCCTGACTTCTTTGAATAGTGCCTTCTTCCTTGAACAGACGAAAGGAGTGTTTGTGAAAGAGTATGATTATCATTGTAAGGGACTGGAAATTGGCTAAAGTTGGCTAGAAAGAAAACTCATAGTTAACTTACCACTAAACAGCATTCAGCAATCCACAGCTCTTTGAGCAACAGGCAGTACTCTAGGTCTGAAATCTTTTGATTACCTTGTCCAATGAGAATAAGAGTAGTTATATTTGAGAAATATTTCATGCCTACAATTCTGGGATAACCTGAGAAAAACATCTCCAATGCTGTTGTTTTTATCCCTTTTGATCAATATTCTCATAAGACAATCCATTACATGTATACCGGAAATGAAATGCAACTATTATTCTCTTTATGCCCGTTCTGTAAAAAATACATTATACAGTAGAATGTCTTACTGCCATTACAGTCAATTAGAGATAACTGCTTAACATCAGTTGTATGTTTTAAAACTTCCTCTGCAGTAAAATGTGTTCGCAATTTTGGCCATGTTCAGTATATAGCGGTTAAGTAGCTTTCTTCTGCTCGCAAGGCACATTTGCAAAGTATTACATGAGTGCTTCATATCACACCTCAGAATGCACCTTCAATTTAAACCAAAATAATTTTCAATTATGCTAATTTTAATGAAAATTAAAAATTCGTAACTTTATAAGCTAGTATATGTATGTGTATACATACACACACATACATATACATACGTATATATGTGTGAGGATAGATGGCGTGCATTATCAGTCTTATAGTTTTCCACTTCTGGAGTGGTTGTATCAAGTAAATATAATAATAAAAGCTTTCGGCTAGGAAAAAATAAAAAGTTTACATGGGATTTCATTAAGGGTGAGATTCAGTTTGAGATTAAGACACAAAGCAATAGGTATCCACATGTGTGCTTCTTATCTAAGGTCTCATCTTAGTCAAGAGATTTAACAAATATAACCAAAGGGTCGTGGAAAGCCATTCAGATGACCAGACAGGAGGTGTTTACGTTACACTAAACTGACTTATTCTATAGGTTGCCTTGACTATATTGACTAAGGATGGGATTCAGAATATCCGCTGTGATTTCAGAGACCTTAAAGTATACTGCAGCAGCTGTCCAGTAGGGTGCAGTTTTCTGTATATCCTCCTGGATATGTGTGGTGTCTTAGACACCTTGAGGCAAGTAAAATGGCACTAGACAGCTATATATCTATGCAGCCGAGTCCTATCCTTGATTTCCACTGACTGTAATGAGATCCAAGAAATGAAACATATGTGTAGACACCTAAGTAAAGGTGTCTTAAACTGGAGTGGGACTCCATTTTAAAATTCTAATCAGTTCATAGTAGACAAAATTTCCACTATCTTAGTTAATCACCCGATTCTGCTCACAACTATCCATTGTCAACAAAAATGCAGGATTGAGTCAAAACTCCAAGATTTATTTTGATCAAATTTATATAACAAGCTTACTGCTGTTTCTATATACCAATATTTCTGCTGGGCACTTCACAAGAAACAGAGACAAAGTAGGGAATTGTACCTTAAAAGTAATTTACTCCAAAGATACTCTCTTGAGAGATTCTCGTTTCTGCATCCTAACTACTGTGTTTCCCAGAGTTCTGAAATGTTCAGATTACCACAAACTACTATAATGCATACCCTATACCACCTTTGGGGCATTCCAGAATGGAGACGACCCTACAGATGGTATCTCTAGAGAAGCAAAGATAATTGTATATTCTAGCAAGGACATTGATATTTATAGAAGTACTGAAAGAAAAAAAAAAGATTAAAACCAAAACTGAATGAATAACTTACCAGCTCCATAATTATTTCCCCAAGGTTCTGGTTTTGGTTATTAATTGCATCATCTCTTGAGTTCTCTGCAGTGACGATTATTTCTTAGTATCTTCTTAGAAAAAGTGCAGTAATATTATCACCTGTGTAGTACCCACATAATTTATAAGTCACGGGATTTCCAAGAAGTTTGGAAAGAAGATCTAAGTTCCTAACAGATTAAGTTCCAGAATCTGTATTTCTAATGGAATCATGATGGAGATTACAACAGAAGAAAGCTGAAACTGCCTGCAATACTTCGACTTACTACTTTTTTAGTTAACTTTTTTAGATTCTGAAGATCCAGAAAGTAGTATAACATAAACTATTCTGACCACCTCCATAAGGAAGGGTGAGGAATTGCACCCACTTATCCTTGTATGGGACTCAGTACATTGTATTTGCACAAAGCATAAAGATGCAGTAAAAATGAACTAGTCAGAGCTCATAATTCACTAAAAGCCTCAATAAAAGCCCCTCTGCATGTATGAAAAAATATATCAGAATATAATTGAGAGTATAAAACTTCTGCTACAACCTTTTTAAGTAATCACACAGCTGCTACAATTAATCTTTAGCATTAGCAAACATTTATTAGTTTGTAAGAGTATGATTGTTGCAGCAGCTTTTTTTTTTTTTCCTTTTGAAAGCACTTACACGGTATATTAACCACAGTATGCACAAACTACACCCTTAATATACCACATCCCTGCTGCTTTTGAATTTCTGCCGCAGTATTTAATGACACACAGCCCCTCTAGCGAGTAATTTAGGACAGGAAACGAAGAATATATTTTTCCATTTACAACAGCTAAGGAAATTACATTAGACCTGAATTGGATTTGGGTGGATGCCTGCTCCTCTGGGCTCCATAGGGGAGCTCAGGGAATTGTTCTACCTTGCCTAGAAGGGGCACGGCTTTGCCAGCATCTCTTCTGGAGCACGGCCTCCAGAGTGAGCGTCCGTATATTACATTGCCATAGAGTAATGCCACGTATTTGCCCACTGCGGCTTAGTCAAGGCCTCAGCCTGGGGCTGGGCTGAGCCCTCAGGACAGCCACTGACCCAGCACCCAGGCCCATAGCGCCGCCGGCTGTGTATGGGAGATCGCCTCGCCCCGCCCACCAGGGGACTGAGAGCCAACCGGAGGAGAGTGTCTGGTGTGGTGACCCCCCCACGGGCCAGGTGGGGCAGAGCAGCAGCCAATCAGAGGCGTGCGTGTGAGGCGGGACAGATCTCGTGCCGCAGGGACTGCAGCCATGGCGGTTACCTCAGTGAGAGCAGTCTGCAGGGGCAGGGGGTATTGGCACATCCCAGAGGGCTCAGCACCAGTGAGCCCAGTGAAATGGGCCCGTGGAAACCGGGTTCTTGTGCTCCTCAGCTGTGCTAGGCCAACAGTCTGACAGCGATATGCTCTGTTAATGTGTGGGGTGGTGGAGTGTAGGTGATAAGCTGGTTTGTGAAATGTCAAAAAAAGAGGGTAAAGAGTTTTATTCTTGCTCGTGTATCTGCCTTGCTCAGGGAGGGTGTCATGTCTGTGTAGCAGTTTATTTTCAGGGGGCAATGTAAAGTGACCGTGCCAAACTGCAGCACAGAAGCTTAATGTGGCTTAGGTTAAATCAACCAGAAATGTGAGCATGAGAAAAAATAGGCCATTCTTAAACCAAAAGGACCATGTTCACTGAGCCATTTGCACTGGATTAATTTGATCAATTTAAGAACAATTACAATTAAATCACTATGTTTATCTTTTTGCATGCAGTGAGACCAGCTGAACATTTTCCAGGGGTAGGATAATCGGATCCTCACTGAAACAAATGCCATCAAAGATGTCTGATTTGTGAGTAAGGAGGTTAACTTTATTGAAAATTGCAAAGATTTCTGTTAAAGTCTTTGTATTAATGTTTCTTAACATTTTTAATGGAGAGGGAGAAAATTATTCAAGAACTTCTGCAGTTCTACCAAGGCAGATCAATCTGTCTGTAGCTCTTAACTTGCGCTGCTTTTTCCTGTCACTAGATGTCACTCCAAGTCCACATAAGGCAGACAGCTTCCCTTCATTTCTACTTGGTAAAAGATGTTCTGGCTTGGTCTTCGACTTCCCTAGCCATAGGTGCTACATTTCACTTACCCAAAGACAAAAATATATATACTGCTTCTTTTAGCAGAAGTCTGTAACAAGGTAAGTCTATGAGTCCAAATATGCTCTCCTGAATTAACATATTATAACAAGTACATAGTGGAACAATTTGAAATTAAAAAGGAGATGTTAACACTCTGGAAACTGCACGCTTTCTAATTCAAGGAAAAAACCAGAACAATCAACTACTCTGAGCCTTCTCCAGAGAAATTTTTATGCAATTTTGCTTAAGGGAAGTATGTTCTGTTCCGTTTACACCAGATTCTGCAAGAAAGATGGTCTTGTTTGGCAAATTACTCCTTTTCTTTCCTTTCTCATTGACAGACTCTTAGGGGCAACCTTCTCAGTAAATTAGCTTAAGCAGCTAGGCCAACTGATACCATTTTGTGACCTGTTTAAGATTTTTTAAACAGTAATTGAATGATTAAGCATTAAAACTGGACATTGCATCCAAATTCAGATATTCATTGGTACTATCAGTAGCAAAATGCAACTGCTTTTGTTTCTGAGCATCTAACAGAATGCCTCATTATTGGCAGTGAGGAAAGCCCAATGATCTAATTTGGGTATAGGGATTTCTGTTTGACTGGAAAGCACTCTCTTACCAGAAGGGAATTATTGTGAAAATCAGCGTTTTTGTGAAACACTTTTGGTCCTTTCTAGGTGACTGAATCATCTCAGAGCGACCTGCCCTGGCAGCCTAAAATCTGTGTGCGTAATATCCCTAATGTCTTCAACTGCAGCAAACCTGCAGGTCAGCATTACAATATTAATCATTAATTCAGCTCATTAAGAGCTAGATAATGTTACTGCTAGATAATCTTGTGTTGGTTTATAAAGCCGTTAAAATGTATATTTGCATGTACAGTATTTAAAAAATGTCTGGCAGCAGTTGCTAGGTTTCTCTTTTAATGTAAAGGATTTTCAAACCTATCTCAGACTGAATTAATCATTTCAAGTGTGTTATCTTTCACCTTCTGCTGTGGCACATTAAGCTCTAATTCTGCTAAAGCCTTTTAGTATAATTTGAAATAATTTAATTGCATAGTCAAAGTGACTGTTTAAGTGCTGATGGTGCTTTGCTGCTGTATATTTACTTTTGGAATTGTCCTTGTAGTTTTGCTGACTACCGTAGAAACTTTAAAAATTCATGTTCATCAGATTCTCGTGGATCACTGTGCATAATGGGCATGTGTTTCTGCCTTCTACTGATGTTGATATTTTTATAGGCTAGTAGATGATTTGGTTTCACTGGCATTGCTAAACAGTCATCGTTGTATTTGTTTGTAGAGGGTCTCCATCCTTAAAAAAATACTGTTTGTAATCTATGTGCAGCTTTTTGTCTGCTTCTGCTTTGTATCACTGGAATATTTCTGACTTCCACTGTGCCATTTATTAATCCAAGTGCTTCTGGTATCATTTTTGCAAACCAGTGTATATTTAGATGAAATGTCAGATTAAATGACAAGAAGCAGTCATGATAGACCTCATGTAAATGTTTAAGAGAGATGCCTTAGCATTAATAAAACTGCAGGCACTTTAGCTAGCTTTCAATATCAGGTAAGATGTATGAGATAGTTTTTGGGTTGTTTTTTCTAATAATTTTAGCAGTATAAATATTTTGATGTGAGACATGGCTGTGTCTTTTGAAGTATTTAAAATAATAGATTTCCCATTAAGCACCTGGTGAATGTCACCCCTTCAGCTGTGATTGGAAGCAGTTAGGTTAGCAGGATAAGCATGGACACTAGTTGGAAACATGATCTAATTATATTGATGTCTCCACTTAATAATGCAGAGTCCTTACTCCCACCGAAGTTAAGAAAAATATTGCTGAAACAAGACTGAGGAAGGCTTTTAGGGTTTGGCCCAGCAGTGGTGATGCATTAAATGGGTTCACAAGAGTCCCATGAGCCATGGGCACAAACGTGGCAAGGGGAGAAGAGCACTTGCTTGCTTTTGGCACTGCCAAAAATAGGTGTTGTTCGGGGAGCATTCTGGCATGTATCCCAAGCTAGCTACAGCTTGACCTGCACGATCGAATGGGATAAAAGTGTGTTGTCTCAAGTATGTCACTAGCGACAGACAGTTGTCACAGCCAATCCAGAATCATGACTTTAAATGCATATGCATTAGTGTTTTATCTAAAATAACTTCTGACTATCTGAGTTCTGGGTGGAAAAGGCCATTTCCCAGCAGCTCTGGCTGCATCCTCAGGCCACCGAGTGTATGATGCAGAATGAATGTCAGTGCTGTGGGGCCCTGCTCTCTCTGCAGCTCATCTGATTTTACAGACAACTGTTCACCATTTTTCTAAAGTAAATGAACTAAACAGAAGCATATAGATGAGTATGTATGACTGTGCTTTGTATTTTGCATGGTTTTAGATCATCTGAATTGCTGTATTTTCTCGTTGCTTTGGATGACAGGCCATAAAAAACTGAGTGAACTCAGATGGGCACTGGGCATCTATCTGAAATTCCTGATGGAACAGGGCAAGCTGCTTCTTATGTATCTGTCAATATGTAGGAAGGAAGACTGAGTTATCTCAGATGACTTTGTCTTGGGGATAGCTGTTGAAAGTCTCCTGTAAGGACATAAAAACCCCAAAACCAAACCAATAAAGCTTCATTAGTGCTTCTGAAAACAATAGATAAGACATTACTTATAGAATTTTTATTATTGCAGTAACTTCTTCAGCCAGCTCTGGACCGGATGTCATGCTAACAAACAGAAATGAGCTCAGCATTGATCTATAAATTAGCAGTTGCCTAGTGACTCATGATCCTGGCACACTTGCTTTATGCAAACAAAAAATAGCACTATGCAGTAATGGATATATGCCAATTTTTTGTTAGGGTCACTGTCCCAGAGCTTACAGCAATTTTTGACATAAATTTTGTCAGGGAAAGTAACTTGAAAATGTCAATGAAAGCAGGGAGTTGTTCAGAAACCATGAGCTAGGTACCCACAAAGGAATGTTACTATAAACACACTGCAAGGAAAAAAACCACACAAAAAAATCTGGCCCAAAGTAGATGAAAATAAGTAATGTAGCATAAAATAGAATTTGCAGGGTGCATATTAAATGGATTAGAAATAGGCTTAAAAGTATAACATGGGATCTTAAAATGGGAAAAAATAATTTTCATGATTATTAATCAATTTAATGAAGCTATCTAATAATTTTATTGGCCATCCAAATGGTAACATAGGTCTCTGCCAGTTAAATCTGCAGCTGGCACAGGCTTGTTGAGTAGTAAGTAATGAAGTTACACCTACAAAATTATTTGAATCACCTAATTAAATGGTCACAGTCCAGTAATATGCACTTCAATACAGCTAAATGCAAGCTGATACACTGGGGCTATATGGGCTACAGTTACATGATGAGAAACCCCACCTTGAAGTGCTCTGAATCAGGAAAGGGATATAGGGTCATCATAACAAACTACTTCAGCCTGAGCTCCCACTGTAGTGCTCTAGTTAAATTAACCAATGTGATCTATGGGTTTATCAAGTAGATGAACACAGACAATAAGACAGAGAAGGGATTTTTCTTTTGTATGCAGCACTGATAAAACAGCTCCTGTGTGTTCATTTAATGTGCCTTCACTCCAGAGAAGGAGGCCACAAACTTAGCCAAGGACTGGAAACCAAACCTGAGAATACACTGCTAACAGACCCTCACTGATGAAAGGAGGGTTGAGACTGAACTGAATAGTAGTATATAGATAGCTATGGAAAATTACAGCTGATAGCAGCGGGTGTTTGAGCCCGACAGGGAAAGGCACAACAATATCCAGCCACTGAAATTTTAAGCTGAACAATGTATTTTAACATGCATGTAATGTGTTGTCAGCATTAGTGGGGGTAGCATTGTGTAAATGCTGGATTCTTCTGTACCATTAATCTCAGTGGGATCTGAGTGACGTTAGAAATCAGCACCCTTAAACTTCAGCCTGATATTTTCATGGACAATCTTGAAAAAGAAGTTGCAAGATTTGTTTTATTAATTTCAACTTTATCCTTCCTTGTAATCTACCACTAATATCCAAACCCATTAAGCTTTTTAAATTTTACAATCTATATTTTTCAATGCTTATGAATGGTAAAGTAAATACTTTCTCCAAGAGGAGGATCAAATTCTTCATGCTTTCTAAAGAGGATCTGCAGATATAACAATGCAAGTGTGCTTCTCGTCTTAGTGGTGAATATTTCCAGTTTTTATAAGAGAACAAACTCTGCTTGCACCAGTACTTTGAAAAACATGACCTTTTTCTGTCTCCATCCTTTTTGGTCTTTCTTTTCTCTTTATAGAATCATAGAATCATAGAATC
>NW_009220505.1:38671-47208 GCF_000690835.1 Fulmarus glacialis | reverse complement strand
AAAAAAAAACCCAACCCAAAACCAGAAAAGCAAACTGTGTCTGAAAATATTTTTTAAGTCTTGTGGTATTCTCTTAAATGTGATTTTTTTTCTGAAAGAAACCAAAATAACCTAGCAGTAATGTATATAAAAATGGCCTCATATTCAGTGAATTCTTTCTCACCAAGAGAAATGTTGGCGAGTGCTAACCTGCCTGTACACATGGTGAAAATGCAGGATAGGAACATGTCTAAAGAGCTGCCATCATGCATTGGGGAAGAGATGAATTGTTAAGGTCCTGGTTCTGCCTGACAAGCAGCCTGTGTCATGTGTAGTGTTGTCATCCTGTAGACAGTTTTTTCTGTGATTAAAATAGTATTTAAGCTTCACTGCTATTGTAGTGGGGTTTTTCTGTCTGTGTGTTGGTTTGATTTGTTGGGGTTTTGTTGCTTTTTTCATGATGTGGTTGTGAGAAAATTGCAGAAATGATCATATTACACTAATAGCATTTTTGCTATTTTTCAGTTTGGAATCACTGCAAGTCTTAAACTAAGATGGTTTAAACAGCTTTTTCCCAAATGGTTAGGATGCAGATGTGTATGCACTCTAGTGATGCTTGATATCTTTAAAGATTTACATGAAGTATGCAGTTTGTTTTGTGATACATGCTTAGGTAACACCTGGAATCTTCTTTTATAGCAAAGACCAATAAAACTGGAGGCAAAGATGATGGTAGTGGTTTTAAAGCAGCATTACTTTCTGGTCCACCTGGAGTTGGTAAAACTACTACAGCTTCTTTGGTTTGTAAGGTGAGTTCATATTAACAGTTGTTCCCAGCACTATTTGTTATATATTGATGCTCTACCTGGATACAGATACAGTGTGCAGGTGGATGTCCCTTAAATCCCCAGGGTCTGCTCCCAGCGTAGTTCTGCCTGCTCAGAACAGGGTTACAGATGTAAAAATGTGGATGCTTAGATACCTTTATCAGGTCTGGGGCGAGAATATAGCAATGGGTGTCTGCGTTTCTTTCTGTTACATTGAGAGGAAGCATATCACAGTATGTTGAACAATTGGAAATGGTTTTCAAAAATTGTGAGCATTCAGCACTAGTTCTACAAGTCAGAGAATATTTGCACTAAATTTAGTGAGTGTCGAATTCTGGCAAGCTTTTTGAAAGTTTCTGTGACAGACTTGGTCGTGGTTTTTATATATCCAAAAAAGATGTCTTTTCTAGACTCATTCTAAATTCAAATACTACTTCAGGATGAGAGAAGTTGACAGGTCTATGTGTCTATTTCTACATCTGAATTTAGAAATTAGTTTTTCCTAACTTACTGGAACACTGTGTTCCACTAACTGTGTCATGAGAATCAGTTGAGAACTCCATATTTTAGAAATACCATTAAAGCTAACTTATTAATAGTGGTGTTGTAACAAGTTACAGATTTTTGTCGTCTTTGACTTGCAAGAACTTTCTTAGAATATGATACTACCAGCTTGGAAGAGTTGAGAACTATTGTCAGCTATCTGATCTTTGTGCTGGGAAGGAGTGATTACTTACCTCAATATTTGAGTTGTATAGAGTAACTCCCAATCCCCCCGCCACTGCCTGAGAGCTTTGTGCCAGCAAGCTGATGCTGCACCCAAAACTAGACCTGCAGAGAAGCTGGATGTGGTGGCTTGCACTAGCATGGTCTTTTCTGCTTCTGGTTTCCAACCTAGCTTGCTCACAGCTGCTTAAGGTCTCTGCAGAGCATTTCACTGTACTCCGCAGGAGCAGCCAACAAAACTGGGTTGTTCCAGCTGTGAGAACAAAGCTATGTGCAGCTCACTGCTGTGGTGTGGCGTGTCCCTGGCAGGGGAGTTTGCTGCTAAAGGAGCAGCTGGGCTAAGTTCTCTCAGGGACTGACATGCAGTCCAGCCCCATTCTGAAGTGTTAGGACTACTGGGGGAGCCATGTGTTTCCTAGCTGTTAAATAGTTAAAAGCTTCTCTTTCCTTCAGTTTCCACAGGGCTGTGGCGTGTTTCTTGTCCTTACTCGTTGTGCATAAGACTTTAATATGCAGCTGGAAATACCATGGAGCTTAGCCAGCCTTGGCTCATTGTTCTGTTTCTATCCCTGGTGGCAGTTCTGTTAATCCTTCAGAACTAAATCCGTGCCACTGATTTCCCTCCCGCCCCCCACCAAGTTCTCTTTTGGGCATATCTGTTCCGTGTCTGGTTATAAATATTTTTGGAGTGCGAGAGAAAAGGAGTATAAGGAGAGAAAGGAATCAAAGCCACAATTTATATATGAAAATGGTGTTGCAAGAGCGTTCTTCTGGAACTCTGAAATACTGTTTCTGATTCTGAGTATGTGTATGCTCTTTCACTGATCTGTGTTCTCATTTTTTGTGTTTTTTGTGTTTGAACTAGGAATTGGGGTATAGCTATGTGGAGCTGAATGCCAGTGACACTCGCAGTAAGAACAGCTTAAAGGAAGTAGTTGCTGAATCACTTAACAACACCAGCATCAAAGACTTCTGTTCTGGTATGTCTATTGTTTGAAGGAGGATTTTTGTTGTGTTGTCAGGTTACAGGTGGAACAGAGCTTCCTTATTACACAACAGTGTTAGGAATTTAACTTGCTCATCACATGGAAGGATTCAGCTCTAATAGGGATGGCTTCATTTAGTAAGCTGTTTGATTTCATCTTCAATTGCAGAATTAAATCCTTGTTTCTTGGAAGATGACACGAGGTTATAGTCAGTTCTGTTCTGTGAACATGGATTCATGTGATCAAGTGACAGAGCAAGAGGTTCACCACCACTTCAGTTGTCTAGGATGGGCTTACCTAACCTATAATGCATTGGGTAAAACTCTGAGCAAGACCCTATTTTATTCCCATCTCATTTTCTTGTCCATATTCATTTTCAGGCACATCCTCATCAGTTAGCGGGAAACATGTATTGATCATGGATGAAGTGGATGGTATGGCAGGCAATGAAGACAGAGGAGGGATTCAGGTGAAACTGCTATAGTTATTAGCTAATGCCATTGCTAAGAGTGCATACCATACATAGCACAAAATATTTCAAGCCAATCTACTGTCCTTAACCCATGGTCCATAGAAGGTCTCTGTAGAGTACAGTTACCTGGCCTATTTTAGAAGTCTGTCTGTGTGTAAGAAGAATTATGCATGGGTGGTGGTGGGGAAAAAGATACTTCTGTAAAAGAAACCTGCAGTGATGAACTTGGGGGTTTGCACTTTAGATGTTTATTCCTGGACAGGTGAATTTATCCTAAGGTCTCTGCAGCTGACATCTACCTGCAGCGGGAGGTTTGTAATCTGACTGGGACAGTTGCTGTCTTCAGTAGGCAGTAACACTGAACAAACAATGTGGCAGTATTATACTTTGTTCTCCTTAGCAGCTCCAGTTTTAGCTTCTGAAGATTTCCTATGGTCACATGCAATACTTTGACAATAAAGGGCATACAGATCTTTAGCTCAGATGCAGACATTTACATTGCAGGAATATGAAATTGAACTGAATTTCACCTTCATTAGAGCAGGCAAAGTTTGTTCTGGTAAGCCTAATAATGCTGAAGCCTCGGGGTTGAGCTCTTTGGACAGGGAAGAGCTGATCTTTTTACCTCCTGCTTCTTCATTGTTTGTGGCAGGGTGCAGTCAGAAAGATGCGTGCTCCCTCTGGGCCAGGTCAAACTGGCCTTTGAACAAATGAATCTAGTTCTGCAGGGGGACAGCTCTACTCTGGGCTATTGATCTTCATTACTTCATGAAGAATGGTCCAAATGTGATTGCGTGGAAGTGGGTAGACAGCAGACTTAGTGCAGCTGAGTAGAACAGGAAGCAAAAAAAGTAGGAGAGGAGCTAGATTTTCACTGTGTAGAAACATCATTACGGTAGGAGGAGTTTTATAGACTGTCAAGGATCTGATTTAAGGCAGGGACTAATGCTGCTTGGTGTGACATTTTAATCATTCTTATTCTCTGAGGTATCTAATGTAATTGTTGTAATGTGTTTAAATCACAGGAGCTGATTGGTTTGATTAGACACACAAAGATACCCATCATCTGTATGTGTAATGATCGCAACCATCCTAAAATTCGTTCCTTGGTCCACTACTGTTTTGATCTTCGTTTTCAGAGACCTCGTCTAGAACAGATTAAGGTAAGAAGGCTGTGGCTGTATGGGCTGCACTGAATTACCGTCAGTAACTTCTGTTTTCATGTGGCAGAATCAATACAGAATTGGAAACACTACTTAGAACTTAATGGATCACCTCAGTGAGTTACTCTGATTTTCAAAATGGGTTGTCTGAGTTTTTCTTCCCGAAGAATGAAGTATCCCAAAGCCTTTCAGATTTAGAAGTCTATCTTAAATATATCCAAAGTTTTTTTTTTTTTAAAATGATCATGTGCTTTTTTTTTTTTACACCAATGACAAAGGATGACATGTTTGTGAGAGAAAATTTAAATTATATGTGCTTTAAAAAAACTAGAAAAATACAGTAACGCTCTTTCATAGATGTGTCAATGTGTTCTGTAGGGGGGAAGAATTCATAGGAATTCATTAGTGACAATTCCTCAATTGTGTGTATTACAGGGTGCCATGATGTCTATTGCATTTAAAGAAGGTTTAAAAATTCCACCACCTGCTATGCAAGAGATAATCCTGGCAGCAAATCAGGACATCAGACAGGTCAGTGCCAATTCAGCATCAGTGTCCCATTTAAAGAGCATGTCATGTACAAGTCCTTGTCTTCAATGTAGTATTTGAACAGTATTATTATTTTTATGTATAGACATCAGGCTGTTTTCTGCTCGAGTCTTCCATTTAAATGCTGTTGTGCTACCAAATTGTCAATTTTGTTCCTTAGGTTTTACATAATCTTAATATGTGGTGTGCAAAAGATAAATCACTGACTTATGATGAGGCTAAAATGGATGGCAACAGAGCCAAAAAGGATATCAAGCTGGTAAGTGTAAAATACTGGATTGGCTTTTACTGTCATGTTCTGATATAATCACTGGGCTTTATAAGCATCTTCTGAACTAAAGCACTGATAGCCTAGATGCAGGGAGCTGTAAAACTTGCCACAAATAGTTGAAGAGCAGTAAATCCAGGACTGAGTATGTATTTTGATGTACTGGTCTCTTACATAAGATGCAATTATGAATTGCAGAATTATCATACTTCTCATCCAGAGTCATAGAATCATAGAATCATTAAGGTTGGAAAAGACCTCTAAGATCATCAAGTCCAACCATCAACCCAACACCACCATGCCCACTAAACCATGTCCCTAAGCGCCTCATCTACACGTCTTTTAAATACTTCCAGGGATGGTGACTCTACCACTTCCCTGGGCAGCCTGTTCCAAGGCCTGACCACTCTTTCAGTAAAGAAGTTTTTCCTAATGTCCAGTCTAAACCTCCCTTGGCGCAACTTGAGGCCATTTCCTCTCGTCCTATCGCTTGTTACTTGGGAGAAGAGACCAACCCCCACCTCGCTACAACCTCCTTTCAGGTAGTTGTAGAGCGCGATGAGGTCTCCCCTCAGCCTCTGTTTAGGAGATAATTCTCTTAATATCGGAAGTAAAACTCAATTCTTGAAACTGGTAAAGCACTAGGAAGGAAATACTGAACATTGAGCTTGTACTGATGAGTCCAGATATTGTTGGGTACCATCACTAAAGTAATTTTGTTGATACTGTGCTGTGTCTTATTGTTTGTGTTGACCTGCAACCCACTGACTTCTTGAAATATCATTTATTTAGGGCCCTTTTGATGTTGTCCGGAAGGTTTTTGCTACTGGAGAGGAGGCTTCTCGTATGTCTCTTACAGACAAATCGGATCTGTTCTTCCATGATTATTCCCTAGCACCTCTCTTTGTCCAAGAGAACTATGTACATGTGAAACCAGCCGCTGCTGGGTGAGTTATTCCGTACCCTAAATTGACATAGGCTTTTGTGTCAGGGGGTAAAACTAGACTAAAACCTATGGATATTTCTGCTTTGTAATACAACCAACTTTGTTTTTTTCCAGAGGAAATCTGAAAAAGCACTTGGTGCTTTTGAGTAGAGCAGCTGATAGTATATGTGATGGTGATATAGTGGACAAGCAGATTCGTAGCAAGCAAAACTGGAACCTTCTTCCGACACAGGTGAGCACTTAACACTCATTTTATGTGCTTTATGGGTATTCACTGTAAAAGACTGATCCCTTGAAATTGATGTTTCGGTATAGTTTTATGACCTGTATAGTTCATTCATACTTCATGTAGTATTCTGTTGTGCTGGTGAGTAGAGCAGTGTCCCGTACTCACATTGTTGAACCCATGCTGTATCATGAAATGAAGTCTGCTGAAGCTTTGAAAAGTTTGAGCCTTCTTTATGAAGCATAGGAACACACGGCACATACCACTTCTGATGTGCAGTTACAAGCCTACTCTGTTTTATTTATGTGCTTCCTATCCCAGCCTCTCACCAGGCCAATGTTTCTCCCAAAGCACAGAGGACTGAAGCTTTGTCACTGTACTTCTTTTAATGATCACTGAAACATTGACAAGACTTTTGTTTAAAGGATTATGACTGGCATCAGAGAACATATCATAGATTAAGTCGGAATGGACCTCTGGAGGTCATCTAGTCCACCCCCCTGCTTAGCGCAGGTCCAAACAGATAAGTTGCTTAGGAACGCAGCTAGCTGAGTTTACATAGATTCGTGGTGTTCTTTGGAAATGTCTCCTTCACCGTGTCCATCTGCTGGAGACTTACAGCACTTCTTTGTGTGAAGTCAGCTGTTTGTCTGACTGCACTCTAAAATGAGAAACAAACAGGCTGCTTTTTTTTGTTTTTAAAATGGCTTTTAAAACCCAGGTAATTTCGCACATATTTTAGAATATGGTAACAAATAGGGTGGTACAAGAGATGAAGCTGTAACCTAAATGGGATTGAACAGAAACAAGCAACAAAGAAAGAGTTTCTATTAAAATGAGCTGTTTCCACTGTGGAACTGTATTCACTAGCCCCTTTCATGTGGACAGGTAGGGTAGTATGTCATGGTGTCAGTGAGACCAGTTCATTGTGATTTGAATTTGGGATGTCTGTTACTTTTTCAGGCTATTTATGCAAGCGTTCTCCCTGGGGAGCTGATGAGAGGTTACATGTCCCAGTTTCCTGTCTTTCCCAGCTGGCTGGGGAAATTTTCATCCACAAGCAAACATGATCGTATCATTCAAGAACTGGCAATGCACATGAGTCTCAGGTAGTACTGACATTCCTCTTCTGATTTATATTGACACGGGTATTTAGTTCTCACGTAGTTCATTGCGTACCATTAATTCCTTGCTGTGCTTGGTACAAACTTAAGTGTATATTCTGTGAATATCCTCATATGCTGTTGGTGACACTTTCCTAGCACTTAATCTGGACAACAGTCAGACTGCAAACAGTTTTAATATAATCAGCAGTACTGTGACCTTTTTTCCCCCTGAAGTTGTTGTTTCTTAGTTAGGGATGTGTTTGAATACCTTGCGCTGGTTATCCCTAATGCAGGTATGGCAAAAGGAAGGCCACAGTACAACCTGCAGTTAACTCTTAAGGCAGCTGATTATCCATTTGCTGAGGGCCTGCCTACAGGTTGCCTGTGTTTAGAAGTGAGTGGTGTTGGTTGTACAGATTCACTTACTACTTTCAATTTGACAAAGAACCCAGACATGCAAGAGGACAGTAAACATGGAGTATCTGCCCTATTTGCGGGATGCACTTGTCCAGCCCTTGAAAGACTTCGGAGCAGATGGTGTGCAAGAAGCGGTAACATTCATGGACTCTTACTGCTTGATGAAAGAAGATACTGAAAATATCATGGAAATAAGCATGTGGGGAGGCAAACCCAGTCCTTTTTCAAAGCTGGATCCTAAGGTAAAATTCACTACTGAATTTTTTCCTTCCATATCTTTAAAAAGAAATCCTAAAATAATAGGTGTGGCATGGATGTGCTGCTGGAAGCAGCTGCAAATGAATAATTTTAACTGTAATTTAATCAATGGTAGTCTTTGCAAATCAGCTGTTGAACATACTACTGAAGGTTTTAAGGGTGTGTCCTAAAAGGCTGTGCTTCATTCAGCAGTCTTATACCTGTTGTTCCTGGTGTAAAGGACCACTGGGAGTCAGCTGTGTCTGGGGCATAGAGGTGAAACACAGTAGGGACAGGGAAAGCCGGTACCTTTCTACAAGGCAAGCTCCTGGCTGTAACCTGTATCACCTTCATGCATGGCGCTACCTTTCTTGCCACAGCACAAAGGAGGAGGGACACACAACTGTCTTTGTTACGGTGTGGGCACTGAATTAAGAGGCTGGCTTGCAGCTTGCATCTTTCACAGTCCAGCTAGACTGAACTGCCAGACCTGGGGGGACTTTGTGTGATGCTCCTCCAGTATTCAGTGAGCCCACTTCAGTGGTTGGGACCCTCACCTGGTACAAGGTGAGCTTAAGCTCAAGTCCCTCCTACAAACCAGGCAGGTGAGATCTGAACCATGATCTCCCGCCCAT
>NW_009220505.1:0-38640 GCF_000690835.1 Fulmarus glacialis | reverse complement strand
GAAAGAGAAGAATATTCTCTGCTGATAACTAAACCTATGCTGCAGTCAGGTGTTTACTCTTAGTCTGAATATGCTGCTCCAGTGTGGCAGGTGTTCAGTGCTGCTGAGGGTGGCTTTGGTGTAAAACTGACTTGGATTAGGGGGCAGCAGAACAACAGTACTGGAATTATTGGAGGCCTAAGTGAGCAGCATCTGAAGATGCACACTCTGTCTGGGGATTATATGGGACTTGCTTAAAATGAGCCTTCACCATACAGCTCTTAGATGCTTTCTGTGTCCTTTTGAGATAGTGTCCTCTTCTACAAATCTTTCACCACACCTTCCCAAAGGAAAGATGATGTGGAATCTCTAGCCAAGAGTTGGTTAGCTAACAATCTACAGTTCCTAAGCTGATGCTCTAGTCTTTCCTTTCAACCTAACAGGTCAAAGCAGCTTTTACACGTGCCTACAACAAGGAGGCACATCTGACTCCATATTCACTTAATTCTGTCAAGACATCTAAAAGGCAGTCAGGATCTGCAGTGACGTTAGAACTGAATGAAGACTTGAATGTGGAAGAGATCCAGTCTGATGAGGATGAGCAAGATACTGTTGAAAGTGATGCAATGATTAAGGTGACTTAGTTTCCTCAGTGTTAAACTACCACACTAAACTGTTTCCTCTTAAGTTACCTTTCTGGGACTTTTAACATCATCTGAATTTAAAAAAAAAAAAAATCAGAGTAGGTATAAAATATACCATCTCTCAACTTTTACATTCTTAACTAGTAGTAGTGTGAAAAAGTCTTAAGTTATTTCCATCCATCGTCTTCTGCTTGAGTGCTGGACCAAAGTGAGACATCACTGTGAACTCGTGAACACTGCACCCAGTTCCAAAACTTAGTAATATTGGAGGTGTTGGTGTGGACAGTGCCATTGGTAAGGAGCAGCCACAGGCCTTTGCTTGTGGTTATCACAGACGGTCATTCCAGTAATCCCTTTGTACCTGTCACCAAATCAGGGAACTGTGGTCAGCCCTTAAGACTGAACACTGTAGAGTCTCTACTCTCCATGGCATTTAGAAACTTGATATGTGAAAGGGGAGGGGAAGAGAAGAGATGGCTTTTTCTTTTAACACTGACTGTATTTTGACTTATGCTTTTGTCAGGTTGCAGCTGGATTTTAAACTGTCTGTATATTCTGTTTGTAGCAAAAAAAGGCAAAGTCTTCCAAGCTGCCAAAAAAAGAGAAAAATGAAGAAACAACAAAAAAAGAAGGGAAAAGAAAAGAGAAAACAAGACATTAAACAGAACAAAATCTTGCTCTGGATGCAGCTTTGCTTATCTAACATCTGGCAGGAACACAAAACAGATCCAGTGATGGAGCTGGGAAAGTAGAACCAGTGCATTGAAAATGCTCCTCTTATAGAGGTGATGTTGCTACTGTACTCTCTCACTATGCAGTGCTGTACTTACCCTTAACGTGCTACAGCGTTACAGGCTATAACTATCCTTGTACAACGAACACCGGGGTGCATGAACATGATGATAACATGATGCTTACTTACCTGGCATTTATGCTAAGTCTTCCTAGGACTTCTCTACTTTTTTTTTTTTTTTTTTAAATCCCCTGATATTATGTGGTGAGCTCTTGTAAATAGTACATGATGCAGATCCCCCCCCCCAACTGAAATTGCATATTTGTACATTATAGAAATTAAGCAGTGTGTAAAATTATAATAAAATGTTTCACAGGAGTCTTTCAGAATTCTGGTTAAGTTCATGGAGTGTTCTGTATCTCTCCCTCTCTTCCAAGGTTCTGGCTTTCCTGCACATACAGGATGTAGTTATATTTTTTTCCTACAATTTCCCTTTTGTTCTAAACTTGAGGAGCCTTAAAGTTGTATCTTTAATCAAAACCAGAAAGGAATACTTAGAGTGAGAAATGTGTAATAGAAAATAGTCATAAAAGTTCAGAGCTGATGTTGAAAAGAGAACACGAGGGGGTTTTTTTCTGCTACTTGCCCCTTGGTTTCTTTGGTGCAGTTAAAATGCAAATTTTGCTTGGTAAGAAGAATTATCAATCAGTTTTATTACTATAATAAATCAAAGTACAAAATTTATCAAAAGCTAAATATTTACAGGCTATCACAAAATAGAAATGACATGGTGGTTGTTATTAAATCCTAGTGGGGAAAAGATGTGTAATGTTGTGATAGAGCTTTCCTTGCTCCTTGCCAGACAACACATGCAGTTCTGAAAATAAACAGAGGCAGTTAGTCATATCCCCAGATATAAAGACAGTGATAGCAAGCTACAAGGAAAAAAAAATTATACCACAATAACCTTATTTTTGTTAGTTTATATAATTTTATAATTTTACTTGTACATTACTTTGACCTATAGGTCAAAGTTTTCACATAAGGTGAAAACACACATAAGGTGTTTGCACTAGTAAATCTGCCTTCAAATGTCAGAATTACCAAGGAACTTTGTTAACTCATTTTCAGTTACCATTCCTTTAACAAAACGGAAGTCTTAGATCTAAGTGTGTGGTATAGAGCGAGCAGTGGTCTCATTCTTTAAAATCTGAGTATTTCAAAGCAATACTATGTTGCTGTTATCCTGTGATACATTCTTATATTCTGTTAAACGTAGAAGCTAAGATCATGTAACCTGCGTTTTAGTTCTGTTCCTTCCAGTTAGCATATCTCTCTCTTCCTACTCTTAATCACTTTTTGGTAGATCTGTAGAGGGATTTGATGATGCTGAGATCTTCAAACTGTTCTCTGAGCTACTAAAGCACAGCTAGTGTTAGGGAACATTCCGAACCAGAACACGTTACAGAGGATAATGCAATCAAAGAGGTAAACTGGTTTAAAGCCTCAGAACCAGGATGATTTAACAACCATGTTACTTGCAGTAGCAAAACCTACTGATGTTTGCATGCCTGAGGGCAAATAGGTGATGCAGCTGGGTCTCAGCTATCTGAGGCATACACCCAGGCTGCAAGTTAGATTCTTGAACACTGCCTTTCCCTTGCTGGGAAAACCTCTGAGCCCTGTTAAGTAAAAAATACAGGCTCTAGCACCTACCTGAATTTATTGGTCCCCATCATCTGGTCTGAGGTACTGTGTGCAGTCATTTATTTTCTTAAGATGAACAATGTTAATCCTTTCGGAACACATTGGACATATGTTTTCAGTCTGTAACATGCTGTTTTAAAAGAAGGGTGACTGGTCAAATGGTAATTCTAACATTTTCAAAGGAACAGCTGGGCCTGAGGCAGGAAGCATAGAGCAAAGTTCTGACCTATGCTATGTAACAAATACAGGCCAGAGCAACAGCTGCTTCTGCTAGGTGGAGCAAAGGTTGGTTTGTTCATTTTTAATGTTTGACAACTAATATCACAACAGGAATGCTGCTGCTGTTTGCATGGGCATGAGGAAAATTTGGCAATTAAAACATACAAAGGACCTTGGGCTAGAACATGAAGTTTCTGCAGCTTCACAATTCCTGACATCCGAACAGAGCTCTCCAATCCCATTCTCCCACAGATGATTACTGGGGACATGAGATTATTGCTGCCTTAGTCTGCACCCAATACTGTGTGTGTTTTGTTTGTTTTGGTGACTGCTGCTGTGCCTGTGTTCCCCTCGCCCCCATATCAGGTCTTCTTCCTGGAAGGAGCCGAGAACTTACACAAGCCCATCCATCTTCATTACTGTTCCTGCTGTTGGAGCCCTCCCTGCATCTCTGGCTGAGTTCTTTCTTTAGCGTAGTTTTTGGTCCACTTTGAAGCGATGTTCTGTGAGCGTGTTAGATGAAACTGCCAAGTAAGGGGGGGGGTTCCTCTTCTGTTCCCTCCCCACCCCCAGGTGTTACATGTTTTTTAGTACCAAATGAAACAGGTTGCTGCTAAAATATGAACAAACATTGGAATCCTGCAACGGAAAAAAAAATACCAACTTACTTCTTGAATTCTGAATAGAGGGCAGGAAAGTCACAGTGTGGGCAGACTGTCCAGTCATCTCGTACCATGTGCCGGCCCTGCACGCAAAAGCCACAAGTAATTACATGGCACGTGCTGTCCTCGTACACTGGGCATTTAGTTTTGTACCCACTATTGTGAAAAAGTCTCAGCAACTGAGCTCTAAATATCCTGAGGAATTAAAACCCCAAAAGCATAATAGTGTTACTGTAGTTTGATTACTGTGTAAATTCGGTAACTAGGAAAGGAGCTCTCAATGAGATGCAGTGTTTTCATTATAATTTACATTCCTCTTTTAAAAAAACAAAATCTAAGAATGTATTGAATTACAACTTTTAAAATTCTTTTAGTTTAGCAATACAGAATGTTACCTGTAGATCTATGTCTAGAGATGCACGTAAATCTACTGGGATTTTTGGTGTTCCATATGACATTCAAAAAAAACAAATAATGTGAAATATACATGAATATGTACATTATGTTTGGCTCATAAAGCTATATTTAAAAGTCTTGGGTTTTTTCCTTAAGATAATACTTCTAAAATATACGTCATCTCACTCTGCTAAACCAATAGAGTTAAAAAAAAAAAAGATAATTGCTATTAATGATTTTTGTAAGACTTAATTCTTTAGTTTTAATAAAGAATGTTAGCTCCAACATTTGATTCCTGCTCAAGTAAATTTTGATTTTTCTGTAATTCTAGTGTGACAAATCACTTGAACCTAATAAAAATAAAGTGTTAGTCATACAATAGCTAACCTCAGTATAAAGATTTTGTACTGAATCTGGTAACAGTGGGATGCACAGCCCTTCCACTGAGAAATGCACCCCATCCATACCTTTTCAGTACACTAAAGTATCCTGAAACAAAAATGTTAGAGCTTCTCATTTCTGTAAGGATCAGTAATACAAAAAATGCTGAAGTCACTGGCTGAATCATTACTTATCCTTGGAAGTGCCTAAAAATTCTGTTACATTCTGGGCATTCCCCAAAACAGATCTTTGAAGAGTGGTTTTTTTTGTTTTACTTGAAGTCTTGGCAGCCTGGAGTTCAGGGGAGGCGAGCTGTGCCTGCCACAAGCTCCTGTACATGGAAGAAAGGGGGACTTCCATCTCTGCCATTACTGCTCTGAGCACTGGAGCAGCTGAGCGCTGGGCTGGGCAGGCACCGGCACCAGCAGCACGATCCCGTCTGCGCTCTCCAAATGCACCAACTGCAGCGAACGCACGTGTGCTGGGTGTTCGGGGCGGCCTGATGCACGCCCGGCCTTCTCAGGAAGCTGCAGTCTTCCAGAACCACTTCGTGATTTTACTGTCACCCTTAAGTGCCTGCAACTTGTAGGTAGCAACTAAGGACACTCTGTGATAGTTAAAGACAACAAGAATGGTTTTTACTGTTTTGGTAACAGCTTGGGGAAAAAACCCAACAAACCAACTCACAAAAACATCTGGCTTGAATCTACTAGCAAACCGAAGATGTTCAGGTGAACTTATTTTTAGAAGGAAAGAAAAGCTTTGTGATCATTCTCACACTGCAGAAAACACCGCAGACACTCACCGTTGCAATACAGTATGGGAGATTGTTTTTACAGCCGGGACACAAAAGTTCACACTCTGGGAGCTGGAACGCACAACAGGGACAGGCTGTTGTTGGCTCCTCTGCCTCTGTTGTGTCTGGACGTCTAGAAGTGAGATACAAATGTGAATAAAAACCTCAAGTGCTTTGACCGTGAACAAAGATGTTTTACAATGCAAGTGTTTTTCCTCTGAGTTATTTGCATAGCTTCCAGCTGCTATTTTGTATTCCACCAGATAATTCCTTTTAACTATCAACCAAGTTTCATCACAATTATGTAAACTCAGAAATAGGTTATTTTCCATCTAATTTGAAACAATACAACCTTTTTAAAAGCTATAAGAGATCATAATACTTTGAAATCTTTCAGAACTCATGGTCTGTATGTATAGATATACAGCTATGGTTTCTCTATTTCAGTGTTTTTCTGTGACAGGAGTGACCACAAAGAATCGAAGTAACAAGACAAAACTGGCACCCTGGTGGGACTATACAGCTTGTAACTCTGCCTTTCACAGGCTTGTTTTCATCCAAGTGTCTGTTGGAATGATGGTCCCGATCCTGACATCGCAGCACCTGGGGTGGGGGGACAGAGGGAGGGAGGGGAACTTTTTTTCTTGTGTGACCTTAACGTTTAATCTTCTATGGAGCATTTATAGATGATGAGCTTAGATTCACTTTTAGCATATTTTCCAATGAAGAAGATGATCCATCTTTTCTAATGTTTAACCTAGTAACCTTGGAGACAATTAGATGGCTTCCTTAGTTATCCCGATACTTTGTACAAAGCCTAATTTCTCGTTTTGTTAGCCTGGGCGTGTATGTTTCCCTTCCAATGGCCTGTTCCTTTGTCTCCACTCAGATTTCGATCTGAGGTATGGATATACCTGATGGATTAGGAACGCATCAACATGGCTTTTAACATTGGTGTCATGTTTTAGAAGCTTACTGGAATGTTCTAGAAATATTAACAAGCAGGCAATAGGGAAGAACTGTGCGTGAATTTTAAAAAAATGGTTAAAAGATACCAAACAGACTAAGATAAACAGTTCTCACAGTACACATCTGTGGTAACCTACTGCTGTGCTGCATGCTCATAAAATATAAGTGAAAATAATGTGATGACATGGGGAGGAAGCCAAAGCGAGGCCTATTGGAAAAAAGTTTCCACATGTAAGATGAACTCTGAACTGCTGTTGCTTAGGAACAAGACCTTGCAATTATAATATATGCTACGAAAACATCAGCTGACTTTAAAAACAGTCAAAGCATATCAAGTAGGCTGAAACAGAGACTCATCCTGCTACTACATAAATCCATGGGTTGTCTACATCTTAAATACAGTGTGTAGTTTTGGTCCTGCCTCCTCCAAAAAGGTTGTAAAGAGTTTCAGAGAAAGGCCATAAGGATCAGTGTCCATAAAAGAATAGGTATGTAAGCTGAGACACTTCAGATCCTGAAAAGATATGACTGATAGAGGGGAAATGAAAAAAAATAGAGGTCTATAAAATCGTAAGTGACACAGAAAAGGCTAGATCTCTCCCAAGAGGAAAACTACAAGGCATCACATTAGCTAGGGACCAGCCTTGACACAATGGAACTTCTTGTTACAGGAGTCATCTGTTGCTAAAAATTTACGTGGCTTCAAGCAGAGAGATTCGATAAGCTCATGGAGAGCTTAGAGACTTAACAAATACCTGAAACACCCATATGGGCTCAGCAAGTCCCTGAGCCTCAAAATGGTTAGAGCCTAGTAGAATAAAAAAGAAAAGCATTACATATGCTTGCCCTGCTCTTATACGCTCACCTACGCTTCCTCCTTTGGCAGAAAATATTGGCTAGGATCTGTCAAAACAGAACATCAGATAAGGAAGAAAATGTGAAGAATTCATCTATTTTATGTGCCCTTTCATTCTTTTTTATCTTAGCCATTTACTCAGTAGTCCAAATCACAGAAGAGCATACTGCTGATGCTGTAGTAGCTAACAGTTGACATGTACATTCCTAACTAGAAAACAACTAAAGCTGCATGGCTGCCCTTACGTCTGAATGGACCAGATGGAAAATGTTACTGCTGGCTAGGAAGCATTTTACATGCACACTGCATTTAAGGTTTACTGCATCCAATTTTCAGAGAAGGGGGGAAATAGTTCTTAGCCTTCCAAATTTCAGACAGTGAAGTAATAAGAAAACAGGATAAAGCCCGTAGGCTTTATGAGCAAAAATAACATTACAAATAAAGCCTTGACATTGTGCACATTTGAAAGTACAGATTAACACTGCTCACCTGACCATTGCTTCAATTTTCTTTTTGTATTTAAGATCTATTTTATTACGATACTCAGGTCTCATCAACATAGCAGCAAAACTGAAGGCAGAGTTCTTCAATCCTGCTCTATGACACTCAATTACAGTTGAAGTCAAAATTGGCACAATGTCTGTAAGAGAATGAAACGATGTCAAATATTTACTTACCAATGTTAATGTTGAAAGCATTTGAGCTTTTGGCTCAAAGGCTAAAAAGGTACTGATGAAAAATGACAGTATTTTTCTTCTTCCTCATGGTACACAGTTGTACAATTTGTGCAATTCCTGTAACCATATACAAGAAAATCATGGTTTCACCTCTTACTGCCTTTCATTTCTGAAGCTCAGGAATGCAGCAGCCATGTTTTGATTATAACCGTTTCTCCCAAATCTGGTCTGCACTGTTTAAAGTCTACATTTTAGTCTACATTTTCCATGTACCCAAAAAGTATTTTCAAAAGAAGATTGATTAAAATTTTGTGATAAAGTCACAGAACCAATCAGTTCATTACATATGATCCTGAGACTTTGTGTGTGGTTCAGGCAGCTCCGTACCACAGTTACGGTGGGTGAGGACAGATTAAACTGCTGGTGAGGAACCCACCCTGGAGGCCATATATCAAAGAGCTATCCTGTGGAGGATGGCAGAGCACACTGTATATTTACACTTTGTCATGTGCCCTATAGAATGTACCTTCTAATGCAATGATTAATGAATTGTCCTGTAGAGCACAGCGCGCTCCTCTATGCTGTCAGCACTTACGTGATGGGAACTTGCTGATGTTGTTGGCTACACGTATAAGCATACGTGCTCCCTTCATGTGATCACCACGTTTCACATGAGTCTGGAATACAACAAACATATCGAATTAACTGCAGCCTTTAGAGAGTAATTCCTGCAGCCTGCTCTTGGTGTTCATCCTTCTGGGAGCTGCACGCCCATGGCTCTTTCACGAAACTGAGCAGAGGTATATCATGCACTAGAGAAAGGACCAGAGACTTATAGTGGCTCTTTCCCAGAACAGTTTTTCTGGTCTTCAGCCCACTATTTGCCTGCTCTTTCCTCACTGCTTGTAGAGATGGAGGTCAGAAGCTGGCTGTAGGCTGAATGGATATCCTGATGAGCCATGAGTTAACTACTAGAAATCATTTGAGCCCCCCTGCTTAATTTCATTTACAGAAAAGCAGCGATCTGCTTGTGAATAATAATTAATAATAGTACTAGCAGTGTAACATATTTGTAAGTATGAATGCAAAAGAAATACAGGAAGCCAGATGTAGGTTTTTAATTATTCGGTATTTAGAAAAGAATATGTTAATCAAAGAGGCAGAAAGAACCAAAAGGTATGATTGTCCTTGTTAGCATGCACTTGGATTCCCTGATAGAACTTACATGACAAAGTAATTTATGTATACAGAGCATCCATATGTACAGTTCAATAAACCAGAGTCTGTGCAATTTATGCATAAATTCAGTTTCTCAATTCATTACCTTCACTAAAATATAGCTGTGTAGAATCATAAGGTTTGTAGCCATCTCAGAAGGAATTTTAATCTTCTGGGTCTTTAACTCCGAATACATACTGAAAAGAACATCATGTGCATTTCGGTAGTTTCCTTAAAAACAAACAACACTGAATAGTAAATTTAATTTTTCACAACAATTTCTTTACTAATGACATATATGGAAGCTAAACAGGAAGTTATGTTGATTCTTAGAGCAAAACATTTGCATGACAATTTCTTTGGAAAGTCACAAGCAGTTGCTTGTCACAGTATCCTAAACAGTATCCGCCAGGGAGTTAAATAAGAAAAAACATTACACTTGGAGAAGTCATCTAAACAGTAGCAAAATAATATGTGGATGACAATTTCATATAATGAAACTTTAAAAATGGAAGATGCTGTATCCAATACATTGCTTCCACAACAAAGAGGAGAAAAGGTATTTATAGAGCATTTAGAGACGTTACCTGGTTTTGTTTTTCAGTGTCAGATATTCAAAAGCTGTTGTTTGAATGTTAATTTAACATACTTTTACTTTATCATTTGCTTTGGCAACTCCTTGCCTCTGCAACCAAACCAACCCAAAACCTTTCAGAGATAATTAAAATTTGAATGTTAATTCACTAGATTACACTGCTTCAAGGTTACTATCAAGGATTGTCCAGAAACCACAGGATTTCATTAAATTATCAATGTAGCTGAAAACAACCAATGCTTAGTATGGTTAGTCTACTCTTAGCTAGTTGTTTGTTCTTGCTCTGTGGTTTTTTTTTGTTTGTTTGTTTGTTTGGTGGGGGTTTTTTTCATTTTTACAGTATAAGGAAGTCATACTCTGCAGTTGGAGGCATTTAAAAGAAATTTCATATTTGGTTATTTCAGCAAACTTTTTTCCTCTCTCCATATTTCTCTATCAGCAAACGTTTTTACTCTATAGAGAATTTGTTGTGTTGTTACACACTACAATTGAATCAACCAGTGGAATTTGTGTGAGGCAGCTGAGTATCACTCCAGAATTAGTTGTTGGAAAACAACATTAATTTTTCATGCTCTGTTACTGATTCTCAGTATAATAGGATCAGTCTTAAAATCATGTGCTTACATAAAAACAACTTAAAGAAAAATTGCACATAAAATAGCATACCCAAAGGAAAATACCAAACAGTTTGAATTTTAAGGAAAGAATAAACTGTACTGGTGTAAACTTCAGAATCAAACTCACTGAAATCTCCTGAAGGAAGACGAGGACAATCTAAAACTGTGCCTCTGCAGAGGAAACAGTTACTACAAGATTGGTGATTTTAATGGAAAAATATTGTGCTTACACTGTTGCAGAACACATCTATACTATTAGGAAATATGCAATACTGCATTTTAGATATAAGTTTTCAGATTCAGAGAAGCTAGTAAATATTTAAACCCTTGAGCCTTTACATTTCCTGCTTACATAATTAGCACAAGTGCTTTATTCACTGCTATGATGAACTGGGAGATCATGCTTGCCAAGGGTTTAAGAGATTTTCCACTCCTTAGGCCAATGCTGAGGAGCAATCCATAAATGTTAATTTGCCTGGGCTGTTCCTCAGGCTGCTATTTTTCCTTTATTGATGTTTTTCAACTTACTTGAAATGAAAAGCAAGCAGTGCTATGGTAGGGCTGTTGCCATGGCTACAGAGCAGCGTGAATAACGGAGGCGATAGTTATTTTGCTTCTAGTCTTGTCCCTTCTTATTACTTTTTTCTATTTCTAATTTCAGCTACCTACTGCAGGGGAAAAGAAGGCTTAAGTAAGTCTGATCCTTCAACAGAAATAATCTCCTGTGCACATCTCCCACTGAAAAAAATAATGTGCAAAAACTAAAGGATCAGTATCCAAGTTGAAAACCGCACACAGAAACTGCAATTTTAAGATCTGTGATATACAGAAAAGTAAAGTTGCAAGCAATCTTAATCACTGTGTTTACTTGAATGCAGGTCTTTTCCACAATTTTCTTTTTTCCAATATTTAACACACAGATATGAGTCCCAACCTTTTCATAGAGGCTACTTCAAATTCACAATTAAACTCGAATATAATTAAAAGCACTGATACATTTCTTTTCTAAGTATAATCCTATATAAATAACGGTACCCTAAGTACTGCAAGGATGTAGTGTCAGGGATGCGGTCATATCAGAGAAAACAGACTTACCTGAACACTGCTCCTCCCTGGCAATTATTATAGCTGTTCTGGCAGCTTCTCTGTATTGCTTTAGTGCCATGTATAAGCGGAATAGGTACTTGGCATCCTTAATTAAATCATACAAAAGCAATTAATACTCACTGAACACATACTGCTGCATTCCCTTTCTTTACTTGCCCACCCCACCGCCACATTCTTCAAAGAAAGCGGACAAGCTGGCTTGTTTCGTGAAAAGCTCTTTGTATCAACATGCTTTAGCTATGCTATGTTCCCCTGTAAGTTCTGGCCGTTAGGACAGTCAGATAAACACCCACCTTGAGGATCCTGACTGAGTTGTGGCAGTTAGCTGCCAAGCCCTGACTATAAGGACGGAAAAAGCTGCGGACCGTTAGGCACACAGAGAGACATACAGGTGGAAACCCAACAACTTCAGACGTGTACGCATTTATGGTGTCAGAAAAGAACCAAAAGACTCCTTTTAGAAATTGAAATCTTGCTAGAAATGCTTAAAGTATGTTACAGATCTAGATGCAAACATTGCTTAGTGTGGATAAGGATGACAAAACCTGGCCATTAAAGAGTGTACTGTTCTGGGACCTGATGGCAGACATCCAAGAGAGCGAAAAGAATTGAAAATTCAGCTAAAAAAATGCGTAAGATTTATAATTTGCTACACTACATACTGTTGATATATTACAGAATTCAAGAATGACAAATATAGCAAAGAGGTCGCCCAAGAACTGGCAATGAAACAGTTTAATTAAACATCGAGAAAATTAGTGAAATAATTTTAAAACAAAACTTTAAAAAACAAGATGGCAGTAGTGAAGAAAACAAACATGAGTTCCATTTTTTGAAGTGTACTCAAATTTCTAGCAGACTAGTTAAAAAAAAATCAACAAGAGAAAAGAGAACTGGTCTTTCATAAGGGTTTTGAGAAAATTCTCAAAAGAGGTCATTCCTAAAAATACAGCTAAAATATAAAATACAAAATCAAATGACCTTGCTTATAACGAAAACAAACTATTAAGTGAAAAAAACCTGGGCTAGTGCCACTCTTCTATATCTTTAGCAGTGATTTCTAAAATGGGATCAATAAAAAGTAAAGTCTGTACACGACAATCTATCTTTTAACTATTAAATCAAGATTAAATTAAGCTGAAATGAATCAGGAAAATCACTGGTAGCTTTATAGACAACTTAGTAAAAAACACAAACTAACTAATTCTGCAATATTATTAATAAAAACCAAACATTGACAGTGTGTATTTTATGTTAAAATGGTATAAAAGTTTCTTTAAAAAGAACTGTGTTAAACAATGTTGTGCTGTTCTCTGGAATACTGTGTGGTCTTTGTATGCAAATCTCAAAAACATAGCAAAAAAAAGCAGAAATTAAAAGGAAGAGAAATATGAAAGATAGAAAGATATTTCCTTATAAAGAAGATGACCTCAAAGATTAACTCCCTACTTGAGAGGCAAGAAAAAAAACCAGACGAAAAATCACAGAAATAAAAGCAAGAGAGAAAGACTGGCATACAGAAAGAAAAAAGGCAAGTCAAATTTTTCTTTTTAACTCGCAATATAATGAAAAACATTAAGTGACCAAAAGTAATTACTTTTAAACTAATGACGGAGCAGAATTTTAAGTAACACATGATCAAAAGGTCGACCAACAGAAGAACCATAGTTTAAAAATAATGAAATAGTTACCTGGATAATAAAGTAACCACAACTACTTATATTAGTGGATATTATTTATGCACTGTAAACTGCCTTAAAAAGAAAAATGCTGTTCCCTAAGTGAGATAAAACAAAAATTATTATGAATGGTAGGTTATGATGTAATTCTTCCCAACTTCTGACACCTCCTAATGACCACAGACAGCCATTCCACTGATGATAGCAGAAGGCTGCACTTCTTCCCCTTCCAGGCTGCTTCTCTCTCTCCTCCAGCAGGAGAAGGATCCTGTCCCAGCACAAACCAGTGGTCTTACATGGTATTTGCCATGTCCTAATTATATTTTACTTAAACAATATATTTCAATGACTTACATGGCAGCCGTATGTAGAAAAAATATAAAAGTAGAAGGCATTTAAGAAAAATTAGTCTCATGTTTTACTTTCATATTCTTACCTTTCAAGTTAGCCATTTTAAAAACAAAAAATGCAGGAAGGAATTTTCAACTGACAACACGTTTCCTAAAGTCTTTGGAAAAACTTATTATTGCAATCTAACTGATCTCAATATTAGACAGCCATGATTTTAATTTAGTTTTGCTTTTAAAACACATGTAACTTAGAAAATATGCACACAGAAAACAGCAGAACCTTGCTAGTTAATGCTCTCTGAAAAATTACAAAAGAACACACATGACCAATTAAGAATCTTTACATGTTAAAGTTAACAAATACAATAGTTGACATATTAACACATTTAAGAAATAGTTTATCATTAGTCAGACAATAGTGTAGCAAAATTTTGGTAAGCATAATAATTTTGGTAATATGGTACCTCATTAAAATCCCACGTAATTGTTGGCTGCGAAAGATTTAAAGCAATCAGGCTGCTGTGAGCGATGATCTGGTTTGAAGATCAATGCTTGAAAGGATTAGCAAGTTTCTGCTGCATGGCTACTTTAAGTTCACTTTTACTTTCAGCTTTACAAAAATACCACCACATAAAAGCTGCTATTCTCTAAAAACAACCCCATTTGCTTGACAATTTCAAAAACACTGTCTCCATAGCATAATAAGGATAAAGATGAATTGTTTTTTAAGTAGATTTTTAAAACAAATATGTATGATTTAAAACAAATATGTATAAACTTTTGTTACTCACTGAGAGAGACTATGGCAGATTGGATTAAAGCATTCAGAAGAACAAGAGAGAGCTTTTAAACAAGGAAAAGAAAGCCCTACATTGAAGTTCAAAACAATGTTAAATATGGCAATTACAGCATTCACAAAATTCCTAAGTGTTTTCTAAAATCTTCAGAACCTCTTCACTAGGGAGATCATACTGTAGCTCACTTCCCTTATCCAGTCCCATGCACTTCTTTCAACCAGATGGCTAGGCTGCCGCTCTTAGAAAAGAGACCGGATGCTACAGTTTCTGTCCACTCAACTTTCAGCATAAATACGAAATTATTTTTGCTCTCACTGATGCTGCACAGATTTTTCATCTAATGCCTCCAATAGCTTAATTCTCTTCCGGTCTCTTGCAGCTGAATTTTGTTTGTTTCACTATGTTTTGCTTCTCTCATAATTTTATTAATGTTCACATTTCAAATTACAGGTAAATAATAAGAGGTAAATAATAATAGCCATTAGGCTATGATTAATGGGATGAAATTTAACAAGTCGAAATGCTGGATTCTGCACCTAAGACGGAGTAATGCCGGGCACAAGTATGAATTGGGAGAGGAGTGGCTGGAGAGCAGCCCTGCAGAAAGGGATCCGGGGCTGCTGGTTGATAGCAGGCTCAATATGAGTCAGCAGTGTGCCCTGGCAGCCAAGAGGGCAACCAGCATCCTGGGGTGCATCAAACACAGCATAACCAGCCGGTCAAAAGAAGTGATCATCCCGCTGTGTTCAGCATTGGTGCAGCCTCACCTTGAACACTGTGTGCAGTTCTGGGCCCCACAATTTAAGAAGGATGTGAAGGTACTCAAGTGCATCCAGAGGAGGGCAACAAAGCTGGTGAAAGGGCTGGAAGGCATGTCCTGTGAGGAGCGGCTAAGGACTTTGGGCTTGTCTAATTTGGAGAAAAGGAGGCTGAGGGGTGACCTCATTGCTCTCTACAGCTTCCCGAGGAGGGGAAATGGAGAGGGAGGTGCTGATCTCTTCTCCCTGGTATCCAGTGACAGGACGCGTGGGAATGGTTCAAAGCTGCACCAGGGGAGGTTCAGACTTGACATTAGGACACATTTGTGTACCAAGAGGGTGGTCAAACACTGGAATGGGCTTCCTAGAGAGGTGGTTGATGCCCTAAACCTGTCAGTGTTTAAGAGGCATTTGGACAATGCCCTTAACAACATGCTTTAACTTTTGGTCAGCCCTGAATTGGTCAGGCAGTTGGACCAGATGATCATTGTAGGTCCCTTCCAACTGAAATAGTCTATTCCATTCTATTCTATAAAGAGATAGAGGGGGTTTGGTTTTTTTTAAAATTTTATAAAAGCAAGGTTGGTTTGGCCATCAACTGTCCAGTGTCTCTAAAAGTCTAAAATATCAAACCCTTAATCTCTAGGCACCATACAAAGAGGAAAGAGCCAGAATTTCTAATCTCACAACAGAATCATAAACCACAGCTGTAGTATTAGTGATGAAATAAACTTACTGCACCAAGACCATGTCATCTCCATCGTTACCAAACCTTACTCCCCTCAGTAAAGCAGAACTTATTCTTCCATACATATCATTTTGCACTTGACTGTATTTACTGTGAGTTTGTATGAGACCTTAAATTCCCTGATGAAGGAATTAATTGCAGACTGTAATGTCCTGAGGTCTGGCTTTCACAGAAGAAAAACATGGGTGCAGCACCACTTAGCTCACATTCAAGCTCTGCTGTAACAGGCAGTAAAACTTGAAGCGGCTCAGCCACTTGCATGAACTCAAGCCCAGATAGATTGAATGTACCATAAGCTCTATGGACATCAAAGCCAAAAACGGACTGTGAAGCCTGTTTTTCTATAGCTCGAACTCAGAGAAACCAGATAGCCCATCAGCAGTCACTCTACAAAAGAGTTGTTTGTCATCCTAACCTCAAGTGCTGCTGTTCTGATGTCTAACGTGATATTTACAATGGACATTTTTAATCTGTCCTGGGAAAAAAAAAAATCATTCCACGGGATATGGTCAAAATCTTGTATTGTATATATAGCACAGATATAATCTATGTTCTGCTTAGTTTGTGAACAATCCTCTTCCTTTATTACCAAACCTATGGCATTGGCAACTAATACACAAAAATCTGTCAGCAAGTATCTTCCAACTCCCAAATCCGTATATACAAAAGAGAAAAAGATGAAATAGTCTACCAGCCTGCCAAAAGCCTTTTATTACACCCAGTGAATAACACCCACCTTTTAACAAAGGAGCAGGAAACCCGTACGAAAGGGCAATGGCCCTTTCAAAATTTTATTAATTGATCACACGACATTAAAGGCAGCCTCATAGCACAGAGCACCTCTTATCTCACAAAGCACCTCCTAAACAGTATAAAATAAAAATATGTAAGGTTCTAAGGATCCAAAGAGGATTTTTTACGACAATGATGAGTGACAATGTAAAAATCAGTGTCCGCAGTATTTTATTCTCCTATTGTTAATCAAAACTTCCACGTTAGGAAGGTCTGTTACCAAAAATCTTCAAATGTGCTTCCTGTTGTCTTATTTTCTATCATAAATTAAACATGTAATTCCATCCTCCAACACAGAACAGAAACTGTGTTTTAGTTTACAGAACTACAGCCTATATCCACGGATGAAACTGACTCTATGAATAATCAATTCAAACTTTAAACTAAATATTTCTACATAATAAGAAATCAAAAAAGAAAGATTTTTTTTTTAAAATAAGGTTTAACTGCCATATGGGCATCCACACGAAGCAGTTACATTTTCAAGTGAACGCAGTGCCAAATTTTTCCCTTCATTTCACATTTTAAAACAGAGTTGTTTTGGGCTAAGCTCTTTTTAAAAACATGGTCATTAATCACTTAAGAAATCAACAAGGAGATGGGTAATTTTGAAAATCTGTCAACAACTTTTTATGTCTTAAGTTGATGCGTGAATACAGGAACTAATGTAGCCTGATCTTCTTTGGGTTTTTGTCCTTTATCTCCTATTTACTACCTTACTTTCTTCCACTGCAACAGTTAGACCAACTCCCCTCACTGCAAGAAGAGATCAGTGCTGTAGCTAGTCTTGAGACACACACATGCTGACCGTCCATCTGGGAAAGGCAACAGCCAGCTGGCTAACTGGCATGAACAAACAGCTAAGTTTTGTCTCTTTCACTCAGTATGAGCATTAATTTGAATCTCCTCTGTCCAACTACCTGCCTTCATAAAGCTTGGAGAAAGATGATTATACCTAAGATAGTTACTTCCTTTCTTATCTTTCTGAAACTGAAGTTACTGGGTGAGTGACTCAGAGAGTGATCATGCAAGTCTCGCTCCTTAATGAAACCAAGCTAAAACACAATCTGTGTCTACCAAAAATTTTAGGACAAAGTAAGCTCAAAAGATCTTGTAGCACAGCAATGTGACACAATAGCAGTGATAAAAATACAATACCTTCGGCATGCCATCACTCTCTCCCATAAGATAGTCTATCAGCTGATTTGTAAGGGATTCATCTTTTGCCCGTCCCACCTATTAAATAAAGACAGAAGAAATTGTGATATGAAAGAGAACGGAAAAATACTTACTCATAAGGAGGATTTCCGTAAAAACACTGAAGCTAGATAGATTTAAAACATGATTCTTTTTAGTTCTGTGTGTTCAAACCAGATGATTACTTGGTTCATTAGCTTTGACATACAGTAGTTCATATTTATTTTCTAATGTGTTAAGTCAGGGGATTATAACTAAATAGGTCTCTACCAGCATGAACTGTTCTTCTGCTTCAGTGCTGGGAAGGCATCTGAATCTAGGGACCATGAGCTGAAGCCTGCTGTCACAAAGCTATGTCTATCAACCCAGCACAATTTGTGTCTCAGAGGAATATTCAGTGCTGGTCACTAGAATAGAGCCAGCACTATCTGGCCAGTTGAAGAGACAGTCTCAAAAATATGGCTGAGATGTTGAGATTCCACAAGGATATATATGGTACAACTGCAGCAATAGTCTTTGGGCTATTTCATAGCCTTTGGTTTATTCATTTGGGCTGAAACATCTGGATCCAGAGGAAAGCATTAGACACCTCAAACTTCAGACTTACAAGCCCTGCCAACAGCTCTGTGAGATGGAAGGAAGGAAGGCCTCAAGAGCAGCTGCGCTAGCTCTAGGCAGAGTCAGGTCTACTGTTTAAGGGTCTGAAAAAACTCTAGTGATACCTAACAAGATTTTCAAAGCTGTGGGTTCTTCAAGGGAACAGAGGAAGTCTGAGCATGGTTTGGATGACAGGAAGAGACAGTTGCAGTGGATGCTTAGATGGAAGCTGGCAATGGGCCTGCTTAGGCAGGTTTCCAGCATTTATGGTCTAGAAGGGAATCTCAAGGTTCACATGTACTGAGGTGCAGCATGAGCTGGAGACCTGATAACTACAGCATTTTGGATATCATAAGCAAAATAACTAAGGAAAGATTGCTTCATCTCAAATTTCTTCTTTTTTTAGGGATGGAAAAGAGATTTTTAGAGATAATAAGGATGAAAACCAAAAGGTGTTAGTAAGATTGATGCTGCAATTGGTCTTCTGTCTGATAGTGGAAGCTGAGAGCAGTGAGCAGTGGATATTGTCCACCTTGACTTCAGAAAGGCTTTTGACACTGTCTCCCATAACATCCTCATAGAGAAGCTGATGAACTATGGGCTGGATGAGCAGACAGTGAGGTGGACTGAAAACTGGCTGAATGGCCAGGCCCAGAGGGTGGTGATCAATAATACAAAGTCTAGTCGAAGACCAGTAACTAGCAGTGTACCCCAGGGGTCAATATTGGGTCCAATCTCATCTGGATGATGGATGGGGCAGAGTGCACCCTTAGCAAGCTTGCTGATGATATAAAACTGGGTGGAGTGGCTGATACACTAGAGGGCTGTGCTGCCATCCAAAGGGTGCTTGACAAGCTGGAGAAATGAGCTGACAGGAACCTCATGAAGTTCAACAAAAGGAAGTGCAATATCCTGCACCTGGGGAGGAACAATCCCATGTGCCAGTACATGCTGGGGGCCACCCACCTGGAAAGCAGCTTTGCAGAAGAGGACCTGGGGGTCATCAAGTTTAATGTGAGTCACCAATCTGCCCTTGCAGCAAAGAAGGATAATGGTATCCTGGGCTGCATTAGGAGGAGTGTTGCCAGCAAGGTGAGGCAGGTGATCGTTCCCCTCTACTCGAGGTGAGGCCACACCTGGAGTACTGCGTCCAGTTCTGGGCTCCTCAGTACAAGAGAGAGATGGACATACTGGACAGAGTCCAGCAAAGGGCCACTAAGATCATGAAGTGCCTGAAGTATCTCTCATGAGGAAAGGCTGAGAATGCTGGGACTGTTGAGGCTGGAGATGAGAAGGCTCGGGGGGAATCTTGTCAATTATAAAAATACTTGAAGCAACACCCCCATGCACCAGTACATGCTGGGGGCCGCCTGGCTGGAAAGCAGCTTTGCAGAAAAGGCCCTGCGAGGCTCCTGGTGGACACCAGGTTGAACATGAGCCAGCAGTGCGTCCCTGGTGCAAAGAAGGCAAATGGTGTCCTGGGCTGCATTAGGCAAAGTATTGCCAGCAGGTCGAGGGAGGTGATCCTTCCCCTTTATTCAGCACTGGTGAGGCCACACCTGGAGTACTGCGTCCAGTTCTGGGCTCCTCAGTACAAGAGAGAGATGGACATACTGGACAGAGTCCAGCAAAGGGCCACTAAGATCATGAAGTGCCTGAAGTATCTCTCATGAGGAAAGGCTGAGAATGCTGGGACTGTTGAGGCTGGAGATGAGAAGGCTCGGGGGGAATCTTGTCAATTATAAAAATACTTGAAGGGAGCGCGCAAAGAGGAAGAAGCCAGGCTCTCTTTACTGGTGCCCAGTGACAAGACCAGAGGCAACAGGCACCAGCTGAAACACAGGAGGTTCCATCCGAACATCATGAAACACTTTTTCACTGTGAGGGTGACCAAGCACTGGCACAGGTTGCCCAGAGAGGTTGGAGAGTCTGCCTCCTAGGAGATATTCAAAAGCCATCTGCACATCATCCCGGGCAACCGGCTCAAGGAGGGCCACCTAGATCAAATGGCCTGCAGACGTTGCTTCCAATCTCAACCATTCTGTGATTCTGTGACAGTGAATGGAGGCATATTGACCTCTCTAATCATAGTGTGCAGACTGGAAAAATCAGCAAAACTGAAAAACCGTATATGGATATTGCTAAAAAAGAAAATTCCAAACTCAGGTACCTGTCTCTGACACGCAACCACAAAAATCTGAATGAATTCATAAACCCTCCTTTGAAGACTGAAAACATATTTCCCTCTGGTGTCAGTATTAACTTATTCTACTTTTTTAATGTTTAGGTATCACCTTTACTGATACAGTTTCCTTCTACTTGCAATCTGTCCAAACACACTCACTGACGCTAGGAAAATGTCACAATACTGAAGGTAAACTTCTTGAAAAGACAAAGAATTTTTTGTTTTATCAAAGTTGCTTACTGTTTCAATTGCCATTTCTATAGCCAAGTTATCTTCTGTGCTTGGACTTTTCATAAAGTGCTTTAATGCCTAAAATGATACAAAATAGAAGTTAAAACTGAGACACACGAAATTAACATTTTCCTAATTTTTATCAAGTTATTTCTCCCTGCATTTTGACAGACAAGTGGCACGCTGAATGCTTATCTTGACTGTATTTTACAGCCATAAGGATAACCACATACACTACAGAGGTAGCAGCTGCTCTTACAGATACTCCTGCAAGAAAGAAGAGTTGAGTCTTTGCGCAAATTCTGGTGTATACCTTCATCTCACAGCAATATGGTGAGAAGAAATTAATAATTAACATACCATTGGAGCTCCCCTATGCCCCAGCTGAAGGAGTGGTCACCTACAATGGCTGTAATTTGCAAAAATCAGTAATATTTTTTTGGTATGTCTTCAGTATGCAAAAGACAAACATTTAATAAGCGTCAGTTCACTGATTGTAACTGATCAAAAGGAAGTGTATCAATCGACATACTTCAATTAACATATTTCTTTTTTTAAAAAAAGCTTTAATTTGGGGCATGCTACAGTATTAAATGAATTAATTAATCAGCAACCAAGTCTTCATTGGTCAAGCTAAAAAAATATAAATAAATTCTATTTCTATGTTCATGACATTTAGAGATTCATTGAGAATAGTATATAATTGATCCACGTGGAGCCTCTACTGCTATGAAAATGTTATGTGCATGGCAGTGTATAATTCACAGAATACTATGTAGATAATTGTAAATATAAATAGTTTATTTATGTTTTTTACACTTTTAAAAAATATCAGTATGTCATCAGTTAAGGCAGCTCAAGTCTATTAGGAACATCCCTGATTTTGAAGTACTGTATTTTGAACAGTTTCTATGAACGTTTAACTATCACTGTTTTATCCTTTAAGCACTGACCCGTCCATATTGACCACACAGCAAGAAAAATTTTCCCGCCTGAAAATGTTTCTTTTCTCCTTCAAAATATAGTGCGATACTCTGATAATCTTCATTGGTAGTACTTTCAGAACCTGCAATAGATAGATAGCAATGATAGCAGAGTATTCTTATTAAGTAAGATAAAGGCCCTACTGAAGGAACAAATTCCTATTCTACGTTCTTTTTTCCACTGACATTCAAAGAAAACCAAAGCCAGCTAGACTCAGATTATGTCTTATATCTTTTTCCTATTTAATCAGACTAAATGTCAGACATTAGGAGCTAATAATGCAGTGAAATAATTGTTTCCATAGGTTTTACACCATAACGGGATTTCTATTTTTTTAACAGACGTAATAAAATGGCGTAACTATGACCTACTAATGAATTTTTCCATTACGTCTTGGCAACAGCAAGACAGAGCAAGTGATTATGAGATTATCACCTGAATTATTTTCACAGTTTAAGAATATCTGAGTATATCTGTATCGCACAGAGCAAAACTATCAGGACCAATGTAACCATGTGGTAGCAGGGAATACTACTTAGTCTTCTAACCAAGACTCCATTTTACTGTACACATCTAAAACAAAGACAGCCACTACCCCAAAGGTAGTTTTAAACCCTTTTTCCACCCACTTAGATTACAATTTGAGACATCCTATTTTGGATAGGAGAGAAGGAAGAAAGCATATGGAACAGTAGAACAATAGAGGCCACCTCGACAAGCAGCTGCAACAGTACACACCAAGCTAGCTGTTGTCACGTTATTATAACCTTCGTAACAAGAATACATTTTTTAAAGGAAGAGATTAATTGAAAACATGAGATAATTTGGTAGATACGTATGTGGAACTGTTTCCACAGAGAATGGTGCCTGACACAGGTGAAAAATACAGAATTTATTTGCAAATTGACAAGCCGGCCACTGACCGACTTGATGGCCTGAGGTGGTAAAAGTCGGCTTCTCAGTAAGGTCTCCTTTTGTCTCTCACTGAGACAAGAGGAGGCCATGAAGGGCCTTAAAGGGAAAAAAAGGAAAGACAAGTGACATATGCATATAAGAAAAGAGCTGGAACCATGAAAAAAGGAAAAGAGGGGATAAAAATCAGGAAACAAAACTTCACACCGCTTGTCTTATGATTTCAAATTGCTCTAAACCAATTAAAAGAATAGCAAAACATACTGCAAGCAAACTATTAACCTGGAATACTCACTGATGATATCAGCATAAATCTCCATCTTGTTGTGTTGTTGAGCTAACGTGAAAGCTTCATTATTGCACTTGGACATGACTAGGAACTGGATGGCAGAACCATAGTCACCAAGCTGCAGAAAGAATCTAATCAGAATGAAAAAATTAATACCTTAGTACTAATGAGCATAATGAAGACACCAAATGTTTTAGGAATACAGTATATTTTGTGGCATACAAATAGGATACATTTCTAATTTATTTTATATCTCGATTATTTTAAATAGGTTACTAAAATTAACTTAGTATAAATAATACAGCATGGCAACTTTTATTATTGTCTAAACTTACTACTTCAGGTTAATATAATTTCAATCAGAAAGTTAAAAAAAGGAAAAAAATCAGTATCTGCTTAGCTGTACAAATTTTAAAGAACTCAAATCAATAAACTGAAATACATAGTCACTGGCCAAGTACCAATAACCAGAGTCTGATACATTAGCAAGCCTCACCAACTTCCAATAGGTATGGCCTCTTTCACCCTTTTTTTTTTAACCTGTGTAATATGATTGTTACCTGGCCACCATCTTTGCTCCATCAAGAGACTGTGTTTCTCTCACAATATTAACAGCCTTTTCAGGATTGTTAAGGTGATCCAAATACAGTCGAATTACACTGTCCCATTGTTTTGCATGCTCGTAAGCTATCACAGCTTCCTTGTACCTGCAAAATAATGATTCCACATCAGTTTTTCTAACTTTTAAATAACTCTTTACAATACACTGTGAAAGAAACATACAGTATTTTATTTCTGAGAGGTTACTCTGTGACACCTTCCTTTGAGTTTGCATATAATAGCCTTGTTCTGCATTTACTGTTTTTTTTTTTTCTCTATTTCATTTTCTCTTGGCAGAATGAAAGGCAGAGGCAACAGAAAAATGTCTACCACAGTACTATTTTTAACCTACACTGCCAGCACCCCTTTTGGTATATCTTAAAAGCGGTTCATCTGTTCCATCAGCAAACATCACCTGTTCTGTCAGTTCCATATGAAATCACTTGGGAAGGAGAGAACAATAAAAAACAAGCAAATGATAACTAGTTGTACGATTTTAAAAATGAGACTTCTTTTCTGTTCTGTAAACAAGATCAAGAAATTTCTCATTCTCACACTATGCAATTGACACAATTAGTATTTTCTAGTCTCATCAATGCAAACATTTAGCTTTGGTGCTGTTTCATATTATAAAGTGTCATTATTCTGAAGCACATTTACTTACAGGTAAGGACTAGTAGAAAATACATTCTGTGATTAAATATAACCTATTTTGAGCTTTCATTTCAGCCAATAATTTCACATTATTCAATATTTTGCAAATGCAGCCATTAAGATGTAACAGTAATTTGGTTCTAGAATGAAAAATTTTCTTTTATGATTATTCCCCCTTTGAATGACCTTTAAAAATCACAGCTAAGGAGTTGTTAGAAACAAACCGAACTTCAGTACTCTGCTAAGTGGAATATTGCATTGGGTGCAATACTTTAAAACCTTTAATGATTTTTGTTAAAAAGATATTGATGCTTAGACAGGAAAACAATCAATTAGAAACACATCTCTGATATTAGTGGAAGGTCCTTAGATTATGTTTAAAATCTTTACACAACATCTTAAGTTTACATATTTCAGAATCTATTTTCACAAGGCTATTTTATGCAAAACTTAAAGTCTGTCTTTTAATTTATTTTACAGAAAGAGTAATGTATAATAATAATAACAACAATAACAGCAACAATAACAACACGTTTTATAAAAAAAGATAAGCATTCAAACGCACCTGCCATCTGCTTCTTTGGCCTTTGCATATTGTAGGTGAATCTTTGGAGATGAAACATGAGGAAGAAGTTCACCAACCTTTGCCCTAAAAAGACAAGATAACAGTTATTTAATAAATATATCTGGTTTCAAATTTTCTCCAGTAAAACAGGCATATTTAAATCAACACTGAAAAGGATGCTAAAAAAGAAGTAATTGAACATAATGTATAAGGTTTGAAGGCATTTCAATGTTTTCAAAAAGCTGCACTTTATAGATGTAAGAACTGGAAATGATAGACTGCTTCATGAACATACAGGCCTAAAGAAGGACAGTATCTTCTCTTTTTTAAGCTTGAGATGTATGAGCATAAGAGGTGCCAGACCAACAATTTTTACCTCCGGTATTCTCTAATTAATCTACAGAAGAAGCACAGAATTAAAACTGTAATCTGAAAGAACGTGCAAAAGAGTACAAAAGACTACCAGCACCAATGCAGTTGTGATTACTCCCATGATTGTGTGCTTAAGGCCAAGGTTGTACGGAGGACTCCAGGCAATTAGAACCAGATTCTCTGAGTGACAACATCCATAACAGCAGCGTGGAGGAACACTGAACTATGTCAGTCCTTCCATAAATCTAGCTTCAGGAATTGCACACAGTGATATCATCTATAAAAGCCAGCAAACTAAGCAGTGGGCCTTTCAAGACAAAGAATACAAGAGACTGAAGAGAGGCTGACGTCAAATCTCACCTCTCTGCCTATAAGACAGAGCACTCCCCAAACTGAACCTCCTTACAATCATAGAATCGTTCAGGTTGGAAAAGACCTTTAAGATCATCAAGTCCAACCAATCAAGTCCTTCTGCTAGAGTAAACAAAGCTTGTACCTCCCACTTTCCAATTCAAGGCTATCATTATATGCAAGCTATCCTACTTAACAAGTGTTCTCTGGTCCATTCTGATGCCACTGACACTTCTATGATGGAATAAAATTTTCCTTAGTAAATGAACATAATATTCCAATCTAATTTTTAGAGCACTCGTATGAGAGAGGAGGGGTCTTTTTGATCTCTGTTCCAATCAGTTCTTAATATTAGAAGTCCATAAAACGTAATCAGGCAAGAATTAAGCCCTTAAACCTCTCAGTAATCTGTACTTTTCCACTGGAAACCTGACAATAATCAAATTAATTTAAAAAAAATTAAAAATGTATTGAACATAATGCCAGTGATTTTGACTACTCGTGATACAGACTCCACTTGAACCAGCAACTTAGAATCATTTTCAATTGTCTGAATATTCAGTCTCAGCTATGTATGTTATAACTGAAGAAATTTAATGAACTAAACAGTAACTACATGAATAAAATTACTAAATTCAGTGCACATGCACACACACACAAAGGACTTGAAACTGCAGGTAACTTTAAACATAACACAAAAAAAGAAAAAAGGAAGATTATCTCCCATTTACAGTAAGACTATATTTAAAACAACATAAGCTTCTGAAAGAATACTGTTCTTGTTTAAGCTTGGGGGAGGGAACAATAAAATCAATGAAACATAATTAATGAGACATTTGTTCTATTCAGAGAATCGTTCCTTTCCAAAGAGCACCAGAGCAAGTCCTCCGAAATGTAACACTTCCCTAAAACTTGTACTTACCAGTTTTTACACCGGATGTATACTGATGCTGCCTTGTCATAATATTGTCCCTTTTCATACAGCTGAGCAGCTTCTGAAAATTGCTACAATATTGGAAATCATTAAAATATAATTTCTAAATTAAGATTACAAATAAATAAATAGCTTAATGAATTCACATATTCAGCCTTAGCTTTATTAACTCTTTTGAATACCTTCATACTCTCCAGAATAGCTCCACAGTCTCTTTTTAGTGACCTACTGGGATGTTTAATGGCCTGGTTTACCCCTCGACGGATATCTCCCATTCGAATGGACATTTGAGCCACACCAGCAAGGCAAGCTTCATCATGTTCCTGGTACTGGCAATCAAATGAAAAGCAATAACTATACATTATACATCAGAAGTATCAGGTCACAAGAGCTACAGTAACCAAGCACTGAAACAAATTAACAAAACATTACATGGACTTAGTTAAATCAATTTGTCTCAAAATTTTTGCCTCAAAATTTTTGCCTAGCTGCAGCTGTCACTGATTTATTTAGAAGAACTCAGCTTAGTTTTCTTCTTAAGATTTGTCTTTAATTTTTACATATTACTCACAAGATCTGTCCTGACCAAGCATACATGAAAAGAATCTATTTTACAGACAGCTCAGTACTACTCTCCTCTTTCCTCCAAAACCAACATTAGAGAAAAAGAGAAACTACAAGCAGAATATTTCCTTTATTTTTTTTTGTTAAAGGTGGTAAGGCCACTGATGTTTCATAAAGCCAAGTGGCTTGAATTTAGAAAACATTGCTATTTCCATTATTATGTTCCCCTATTATCATTTAAGCTGCTTCATAATAGACATTTGGCAAATATTAGGGGAAATAATGCCAGAATAAGGGAAGATCTACTGAAGATGATGTTTATTTTCTAACACATCTTTGCTTGTCTTTATATAGATAACAATTCAGTAAAGAAGAACAGAAGGAATAATTAGGACTTTTGTTATAACAATGAAAATCCTAGCAACGCTTTCTCTGACATTTGCATGCCTATTATGAAACCGCTCAAATTCTAAAAACCTAAGTCTAGTTATGCCATGTTAATACAACGGCAATACTGCTTTATACCTAGAGAAAGCATCGTTCTGTATATTAAAAATAAGAGAAGTGCAAAGACTACTTCCCAAAAGCAACAGTCAAATAGACTTAGAGCTGAATAAAAAAAAATCTGAATTCAAATGAGTCTGAAACATGACAATTTAATGAGTAGTATGATAGTACAAATGCTATCATTACTAAAAAGGAATTACCTTATTGTTTCCAGTGATTCCCTTCTCATAATGTGCCAGAGCATTAATATAATCACCCCTAAAAGAAAACTGAAAGTTATATGGAAGAATATTTTTAATAGTAAGAGACAGTTACCTTCCTGCCACGCAGATTATGCATGTATCTGTCTTGCTTTAGACATAACGACTCCATACAAGGATGCGAAGTATGCAAAAGACAGACAGTTACACAGTATGTCATGGCACTTCCCAAGCGCTTTATCAAGCTATTAGCCAGAGGCAGTCCATCCCTCGATTCCGTTATACTGAGACCCATAAACCTCCCTTGAAAGACAGGCAAAGAATCTATCTGCACAATACACCTCAATAATCTCATCTCTACTTCCACATTTTTCTGGAAGATAAATGAAACTAACCTTCTAGAATTATTTAGAATTTTTGCAACATAAAAACGAAGGCAATTTTTTTCCATAAGTACCTTCAGAACTCAAGTTACAGATGGTTACATTGCTTCAACTGCCTCCATTCCTTCCTTTCTGTGACCAATAAGTGTCCTCTCTCACTGCCAGAGGCACTGCCAGGGGGAAGGAGTTGTCTAAAAACTCTATTAATAGATAAGAGTTTTTCCTCTTGGTCATTAAACAGACGGTTTCATCTGGGAAGAATTAGCTATAAATTGACTTCAAATTAGCTATAAATAGACTTCAAAATCATGGCAAATGGTTAATACCTTCTCCCTTTCAGGAACTCTCAGCCTTGAAATTCGACACTCCTCTACCTAAAATATGTAAGAAAATGAAGGCTACTGGATATTTAAGGAAAGACAGGCAAAAGGCAAGGCTTTCGTCCATTTAAGAAGTGTTAAATGGTGTGAACTTTCTTTATTTTCCAAGCACTTGCCTGCAACAACGGATTTATTTAGTAGATGATATTATTATATAGTGGATCTACCAGTTGCAAAGAACGCAGATATACTGAAATTAATCAAAAGTAACTACTATTTGCTAACATATGTCTCTAGCATGAAGTATTCCTTACTCTTCCTCATACTATAGCTGCAAGACCTCACAGAATCCTCTCTCAGAAATGTAGTTAGCTGAAGTATCTCAATTCTACGTTCTTCTAGTGAGCATGAGTATTGGTTTAATATTCTTACATTGCAAGTTTACAGGAGAACTTACGTGAATTCCAGCTGCATTGCATATTCCTTTGATATGAAAGGGATTTGGTCTGGGGCCAAACGCTTAGCCAGCTGAAGTGCACTGTCCCAGTGTTGCAAGTCTTTTCGCATCTATTAACAAAGAACAGTAACATTTTCTGATGCAAGTATCAAATTCTGAATTCTAATATGAACTTTATATTATTCTAAATACAAATATAGAGCTAGTATTCTAGAAAGATTCAGACAATTTGAAAGACATTCATCCTAAAAGAACGTCTGTCAGTCACACAATGGCGAGAACAAAACCATAAAAGGACAGAATTATCAGAAGGTAAAATATTCCAACATTAAGGTGGAGATGAAAACAGCAGAAAAAAATTTACACATCTTAAATTAATACCTCAAGTGCAGCAATAGGACAGGAGGATGCCAGATATAAATCCTGAGCCAGATTAAAATCACTAGTAAACATGGCAAGATGTCCTGCTAAAAGGTTGTGGTCTTCTATTCCCTGTAAAAAGACATAATAGGTGCAAAAGTAATCCAAAAGAAAAAAAATATTGTTATAAGTAACATAATCTAGTAAGCACAGTAAAACAAAATATCCTTACATTTTACAACCATGTGTATCGGATTCTACAAACCAGAAAAAGCCCTCACTTTCTTATTGTAACTCAAAGCCACTACAGCTAACACTGTCTAAAATCAGCAACTTGCAGAAGTATATAAGGTACTATTTCATGCACACTTTTAGATGTATAATTGCAATCTGTTTTTTTTTTTTTTAAATAATAATAGTGGCCTTAAACATTTTCTCACAAATAACACAGGAAAAAAGAGCCTCCAAATGCCCGAGACATGAATATATTCTGCTGCTCTCAAGCAAATGCAGAAAGGAATGTTGTGCATTCCAGTAGAGACTGCAACCACTTCAAGAGAAAACCAAGCAAGAGTTATGTGGTTTGGACACTTTCTCCTCTATAACTATTAACTCCTTTGAAAATAATTCACCTTCTATTTAAAAAAAAAAAAAAACAAAATCCCCACAAAAATAAGAATTCAGCAATTCTTAACGAAGAATTGAATCACCATATTTCCTATTTAAAAGGGACTTTACATTTTACCTTTATTTTCTCTAGTGACATCACCATCCCAGCATTACCAAATGTCCGATAAACACGTATTGCAAAATCCACCTCCATATGATGTAAGCAAGCTTTGGCCAGCTCATTCCAACCAGACTGGTCATTCAGAAGTCTGCACACCTCCCATGCTTCAGAAAACCTATAGAAGGTAAAACACATTTAAAACTCCTGTTATTCGTACCTAAAATTCCCTCTCAACACTTTTTTCCCCTAATACTACAGTAGGGAAAACATAAAAAGCATTTACTTCTAAGCCATGGAGAGAGAGATGTGTCAGGAAGAAAGGAGAAATACAAATGCATAACTTACAGTTCTGTTTCTCCTGTTTCTATCACACTTTTTCAGGAAACCTTACTCTGGCATTCTTTCCCTTAAACTGATTTTGCATTCCTTCATTACAGTGGAAGGGGAGTATGCAAGAAGCACCTTCAGCCAGTTTTGGAAGAGCCACTGTCATAGAACCCCGAATCAGTCTTGAAAAAAAATAACTTTAGCTTTTACTTGACAGTGGAAAAACAAATAAAGCACCACTGGGTCACTTATTTTGCTTGGTCTGCATAGACAGCTACATGGACTCATGGATCAATCTAATTTATCAATATTCAGCATGACATTTTTAAATCACCAGGATATGCTGTATTGAGCTATAAGCACAGAAGAAAACAATTTACACAATATAATTAAAACACAGATGTACCTTTTCAACATTAAAGTCTGAGTAAGCATTTGTGTCAGTTCATTAGGTCCAAGGTCTTTCAAATTGCCAAGGAAACTGTGAGTGCTTAGATAGATATTGTTTGTTTTCCCACTCTGAGTCTGACAAGTTAATTCTCCATTATACAACAACAAAGGTTTATGGGAAAAGGGGACTTCTGTGGCACCTGCCAAAATAATCTTTGATCCTAAATTCAAAGATCAGGAAGAAAAGAAGACATAATTTTAAAAATTCCTACATGGTAAAAAGTGTAGCAAGCAGTCACAGCTGAAATAATGTAGATTTGCAGGGCATTAAATCAAGGTCTCTAATTCTGGTAGTCACCATCTACGACAGCGCATATTTTTCAGAAAGGTAAATATACATAACTTAAATCTTCTAAACTAGTAAGGTCATTTTCCAAATGTTTGTAAGTAAATTTCTTAACGTTTCTCTGTCACAAATACAGAAATTGCTATGACTACAATTTTGGTTAACAGTGTAAGTGAATACAAGTTTTGTCACCCTGATCCTAAGATTTTCTCATGAACATTTCAAAATACAATTGAAGCACAACGTGTAAATTTCAGACGAAAGATTGTAATAGCAAGAAGCTTAAGGAGTGAACACCAAAATGCCTTGTTGGAGCTTTACAGAGAAACCTACAAAGCAACTAGTTTTCTATTCATCAGCTGCACTCCAAAACTTCTGTAGTACTATTTTATATGCAGTTATGAAAATATTTAAGACAAATGAAGACTCAGAACATGTTTTACTTTATTAACTAAAATAGTGAATAAGTTTTTAAAAGCATTTACAGTACCTTGAATGGCATCCTTATGAAAAACATAAGTGTACACTTTATCATCATCAAAAGCAACAAAAACACCTTTATCCATTGGCCAGTTTTCCCACAAGATTCCTTTAATAGTTGGTGAGAAGTTTGGAATCTCATATAATCTATCATTTACCTACAAAATAATGCAAAAGTAAAATCATTAGCAAGTGACTAAGGAGACAAACTAAATATTCATCCCGGTTATGATTAAAAATAAAAAAAGATTGTAAATAGTGCAGAAATACAAAAATTGTATCAAGAAAAAGTTTTCCTGTAAGCAGTGACTCTGAATAACACAATAGTTTAATTCAGAAGGGAAGTAAATGAAGAAAATGCACATTATATGAATGTTATTTACTTTTCTTAGAAAAAAGGTATGGGGACAGGCAGTGAAACTGGCAGTGCCTGTCAACAGCCTAAAATATCTGTATTTGAATACACAAACACATACATTTCTGAAAATTCCTGATCAGTAATTTAGTAAAATGAAATTGTCCTGATCTAAAATGACAGATTTTATTTCCTTACATTACCATTAAGTTATCCTCAAGCCTCCTTGGCAATTTCTTCCACCAGCATACATGTTGGAGTGACAAAAGCTTCTTCATTCTCTATTAAAAGCACTATATAGTTGAAAAGCCTGCTTGTAAGTATAATTGTATGGGTATCCCACACTAACTTACTGGACAATAGACAAAGCCATCACTTTTGTCATCTGTGAAAGCCAATCTGGTTCCATTGGGATCTGGAAAAATTTTTCTCACACTGACAGGATGCCGATATTCATTCACGTATTGCCAGTCTTCAATGTAGAAATAATGAATAACTCCAGTCTAATGAGAAATAACATAAAAAGCTAATAATTAGTAAGTGGCAAGTAGATAATTAACTTAGTTGTAGTTTCTCCCATGTTAGAGCGCTGAGCATGAAGAGTGTTTAAAGAAAAATACTTCCAGGTGTTTTTTTGGCTTCCTTCTTCATTCACAGCTGGTTTTGGGCAGGATAGGAAAACTTGAGGCTTTTTGCAGAGTGGGGAAAGGAGTTGGAGGTTTGAGGGGTTTTCTGTTGTCTTTGTTGTTTATCTCACTCTGCTTTGTGAAGACAAGCTGTATTTACTGTGCAGTTCTCTAAACAGGGGAAATGCCTGCCTCACTGCCGAGAGAAGCTTAAACTTCAACCAAAACTGAAAAATTTGCCTCCAAGGAAGAACTATACATTCTTAAGAACAGATGTACCTAATTCAGAGAAAAGCAATCAAACTGACTTGTGATTAACACTATGTTTCAATCAGTGTCACACAAACAAGAACACTGAAAGTAAAAGGCAGCTTTTGAAGTCAATTGTAAAATTTGCACACATCAAATTGATCAGTTGTAATTTCAAATTTATCAGTACCAGTTTAGGTACTGAGGAGGTGGGAAAGCCCTCAACTGCTGCAAAACCACTCAAGTTGTTAAACCAGTGATAACACCAGAGATGGTGATTCTGCCTTTTCTCTGGAAGGTCAATACATCAGTCTGTGTCATAAAGAGCACAATACTACAATGACAAACATGCTCTGTATTCCCAGTGCCAGAAAATACTAAAAGCAAAGAAACTACCCCTCATGCATAGGAAAATCTCCAGAAAAATCCATAAGCCTGTTCACAGCCTTCTTCAGTGCCCTCCTAGTTCCTATCTTTGGTGAAACACCTAAAAAAAATTATCTTCAGGCAAAGGCTTCAATAGTAAGTCAAGACTTCCATTTACGCTATCATACTTGTTTACCTCAGTACCTTTTTGTCCACATCTATCACGTCATCACCTAAATCAACAAATTTGCAAGGCAAGTGCCATGTTTTTTCTTATGTCTGGAAGACAGTTTGATTGCCAATCCTCTCACTAATGCAATAGAATTAAATTCTGCTATTAAAATCAGTGTTTTGCAACAAACACTAGTAAAAGCAAAACTTAACCTTCCTGCCAATGCTTCTCATAAAAATGCAACAGTAAAGGAAGTTGGATGCAATTTTAACTGTACCTGCATAAAGTTCTTGCATAGAAAATAATCCATTGTAAACTTCTCAGAAGCACAATTTTTTTGCTAAAAGTATGAGTAATAATCCAAATAATGCAGATACAAATATATTCTATCTAAAAAGATCTTTAAAAACAGCAGTAATACTCACATCTGTACCATATATGAGGAAGTCACTAGTTAAAGCATGGCATAAAATTCGGTATTTATCATCACCTGCTGGGAAGAGTCGAGTTTCTCGTTCTTCCTGACCATCCAAACCTTCACTTTCTATCTAAATATAAAGAATAGAATGAACTGAAAAATTCCACTGTTAATAATGAGGTATCATAGTTTTGCCTGTATCAAACTGTAAGGAAATGAGATGAAAACAAAATTTGCAAGTGCATCCCTTAAAAACCCAGCGTCTGCTTCTGTCACATTCCCACAGAGACCTTTAAAATAAAACTTGTTAAATATTTCACAAGAAAACATTTTTTCTTCACTTGTTCTAGACTAGGTTGTATTTCTAAAGTCTACAGGAACTCAGCTTTATATTTTAATTAGCCAGCAAAAAAATTCTGAATAATTTTTAATTTTTATCTCTATTAACTGAAGATCACTCCATTTTCTCTCATTTTTAAAACTACATTAAGTTGTTCAGCTTGGATCAACTCATTAGTTCAGCACTCAAAATTGCCAGGGCTCTTACCATATGCAACTGGACTTTACCCTCAAAGAGAGCAGCGGCATAATCGGAATTAAGGTGCATACTTGTTACTGTCCCCAGGTACTCCACATCTTTAAGCTTTTTTACATCTGAAGAATTCAAACAGAAAAGAAAAGGCAAAAATATTTTGATTTTGTATAGGTCTTCTCTTATGATCATCTAAATTTGCAGCTGAGTAACCAGCATGAAAAACCCACAACTAAGCAGAGAGTCACACACAAGTCACATGTAAAGAGACTTTCTTCTTAGCAGAGAACTGGTTAGAAAGTACAAGAAAAACTCTTTTCCTATGCAACTCTGACTAGCATTCTTACAGTTTTGATTAATTTATTATTAGTCAGAAAAGTGATACTTAGAGAGACATGAAAGATTTAAATCCACTGTCTATAATTTGGACACAGTTTAACCAATTTTACCCTACCCCACGCAAACAACGTGAACATCTACCAAACTGAGAATTTAAACCCTCTGATCATATAGTCCCTAGGTACTTTGCCAAACTTAGTATTTAAAGAGATGGTCAAATAATGTCTCAAAAGCCTAGAAGTCCTTAATTGGTTAACAACATGATCTAAAAAAAAAACAAAAAAGAAACATTCTACATTTCATTACCAATACCTTGATCCTGAAGTTTTATTTCTATTATTTACAATGCCTTGTCATAACAGCTTCAGTTTGTGAAGATCATTATCCAGTCCTAACAGGACCATATGGCAATTCAAGTTGTTATTGTACAATGTGGAATGTCCAGAACTGCTAAACAAAATACCGAATTCATAAAATAAAGACAATGATGCAGTAGTTTTAAGAGAATTAAATTTATGCTTACTATTCTCTCCAAGAGCATAAAACCAAGCCCGATTGTTCATTCCTACAGCCAAATGATAAACACCAATAGCAACAAAACTGGGCTCTACTTCAACAGAGACAGTAACTGGTAGCTCCTGTAAGAAAACAAAACAAAATAAAACAATTTTAATCCACTATTAATACTTGCTTTACTTACATCTAAATGAAGTTTAAAAGGAAGAGGATATCATACTCTCTCCACATGATTGGCTATAGTAACTTCAAGAAGAGAAGTGAGGTATGCAAGCCGTGTACTGCAAGCATCTCCAAGGATTGGAAGCTTTGTCAAGAAAACATGGAGGGATCCTCTTCGTGTAGATACTGCCAACAACTGTCCGTCATCTGTCCAAGCCAGCTGATCTACACCTAAAACATTCACAAGTTTTTGCAAAAAAAAAAAAAAAATCTCCTTTCTTTAACTACTGAAACCAAGAAACAATTATTTTGCTTTAAAATGTGAAAACGGTAGGAATTCATACCTAGGAATATATGTACTACCGTACTCAAACATAAACAATTAATATAATTCCAAGATTAACTGGAATCACTCAAACCAAACCCATAATTTACTAATTTAGCATTTTCCTAAGAGTGAAGACTTGACAACAACTGAAGTATTTACAGACACTACAAGAGGAGATAATGGTGGTAACTCATTACCCAAGAACATAGTCTTGTAACAATGTTCTGGAAGCCACAGGCACAAATCCTGTATATCAGGATGAGAACAGATTAAGTATCATGTCAGTAAAAGACATGCTGAAAAGCACAAAAAAACTCACCAAAAAAACCATGGAAAGAAGCAGAAACTAGTTAAGTATATTATTTTAGTAATCTGAATATACTGTATTACAGATTCAAAAAACCAAAACACTAACTGATCAAATATTCTGAGACCTGTACTTCTCTATACTTTGAACAGATAAAATAAAATATGTTCCCATTTTGTTATGGGTCACCTAATAAATATAAGTTGGCAAAGAAGGAATTTATGATAAATGCTATATCTACACAGTTTTTCCAACAACAGTATTTTCACTTACATAAACAGAGTCACCATCAAAATTCTGGTTTACTTAATTTGTAAAAATTTCTATCTGCATGGAGACTGTTAACATACCTTTGTTTTCATCATCCAAGTTTATTATGGCATACATTTCTCTCAGGTCTGACAGATCATGGATCTTAATGCTAAAACAAAAATAAACAGTCATTCTCACTAATATAAATCTCAGTCATCGTAAACTGGAAGAAACCCAACCCAATCAAGACAACCTAATGGAGCAAAAAATAGAGTGCAAATGCAAAATGCCTTCCATTTCCTAAAGAGCAACACACACGCATTGTTATCCAGCACTCTAAATAGTGTATCACTATCACTGTACAAAAAGATTTGCTCAGAGAACTAAAAATTGAGGAAAAGGCACAAATCCAATTTGAAAGAACTCAGGAGTGGGAAACACACACTATTATTTCCTTTTGACCTGTTACAATACACATTAGGTTAAAAACACATTCCTGACGAACAAATACTGCTTGAAACACAGATGCAAAAAACTAGCTTTCAATCCTGCTTTACATAAAAAGGGACAGAGTGAGAGTTTACTTATGCTGTCATGTTACTCAATATATGCTTAAAGAACCCCTTAAAGAAATAATACTTATTGTACCATAGCTGAAGTGCTTGAAGCTGCACCATGTTTTGCTCACAGTTATACCACTCTTGATGTGCAAGTGTCATAAATCAGCATTCTGTTAAGGTCATACACAGAACTGTGAACAGACAGAACGGTCTGACTCCTACCATCACTCAGCTCCTTTTTTGCTGAAGAATTCAGATATCACAGAATCAGGGAGTAGCAGACGAGGCACTGAAGAAGATACTCTATCATATGCACAACATATTTTGGAAAAACTCCAGTCTCTCTAACTATTTTTTTTCTTTAAATGCTTACACATTCATACTTTTGTCTAGATTGCAGGTAGGACCAAACACCAGGGAGGAGGATATCAGCATATCAGCATACTCAGTACAGCTTTAAATGAATTGTTCTCCTATTGCTAAGCAGATGTTTGTCCAATCAATAAATCATAGTAAAGAAATGTGGACATTTTTGTAGCCAAGTAACATAATAGAAAAAGAAAGAATCAAAAGGAATAATCTATACTAAAGTTTAATTAATTTTTTTTTGTTTACAATTAATTACAATGAAGTTAGCTATAATTGCAGAGATTTTGGTCAAATATTAGCTTCTCCTAACTTCAGGCAGAGAGGCAGTTCCACAGAGCAATTCGCCTCACCTTCTCTGCGCTGACTTCTTAGGGAGCCTTGAAGCCTTAGGGAGCCTAGTTTTAATGCCTAACAACTACAGTTATGCGAGATGAATTCCATTCTTTATGTATAAAGCTACCACTTACCAATTGTCTCCACATGATGCAGCTTTGTTTAATGACTGTGATACAGCAATGCTGCTTAGATTATCCTTATGATTATGAGCTTGAAAGATTTCTTGACCTATCTCACGAATGTGTGTAGAAATGACTACAAAACACCCTCGTGAGAAACCAATCATAATGTAGCCATCACCATACCTGTTACAAAAAAACCAACAATTAAGACATCTATTTATGCAATACGCAAAATGCATTTTCTTTCAGGCTACTGGGGTAACTGTCAATGCCTCCCATCAATAGGAAAAATAATCAAATTATGGGAATTTATATAATGTAGAACAATATAGTATAAAATAGATTAAGGGAAGAACAACCAAAGATTCTTGAAAGACAAAACTATGTTTGTGCCCAGAGTTCACTCATAAGTCGTCTTTATTCTCTTTCTACATTCTATATGCCACTTTACTTTCAGCAAGCTGCATACATGGCAGTGATGCCAGGAGAAAGGTATCTTCATTGGAATAAGCATGTCAGGAGATGGAAACTTCCATTTCAAGGTTCCGGCTGACTTGGTCCCATCAAAGTTATGCTAAAAATAATAATGCCAGTCACTGTGCCCTTAAGGCATGCTACTGCAAACACAATGGAAGTACCAAAGCTACAATCTGTATTTGTGAATAGATAGTCTGTTTACTTTTCACAGGGTCAAGTAGAAATAATGAGGTTAAGGCAGAAATAGTTACAGCGTATAAGGATGAATTCAAACAATACCTCATCAGCTTAGTTGCAAAAAAATCATTGCAAGGGAAACAGCGCAGGTATGCCTTGTCAGACATATGGCCGTTAAGAAGCATATAGCTACAGGTTTTCTTACATGGTTGTAGTGTAAAGGGATAAATGTAAATTCCACGTTAACTGAACAGGCATTAAAAGACATGGTGTTATGATTCAAAGATACAGAAACAGTACAGCTACTTTTTGGGTACAGAGTTGAAACTTCTAGCTTGAATCATAGAATCATAGAATCATAG